>NC_135820.1:21983868-22167238 GCF_964213995.1 Mustelus asterias | reverse complement strand
GGGAGGAACACTGTCCACTGCACATCCTCAATACTGTACTGGGGGAGACACTGTCCACTACACATCCTCAATACTGTACTGGGAGGGACACTGTCCACTACACATCCTCAATGCTGTACTGGGGGAGACATTGTCCACTACACATCCTCAATACTGTACTGGGAGGGACACTGTCCACTACACATCCTCAATACTGTACTGGGGGAGACACTGTCCACTACACATCCTCAATACTGTACTGGGAGGAACACTGTCCACTATACATCCTCAATACTGTACTGGGAGGAACACTGTCCACTGCACATCCTCAATACTGTACTGGGGGAGACACTGTCCACTACACATCCTCAATACTGTACTGGGAGGGACACTGTCCACTACACATCCTCAATACTGTACTGGGAGGGACACTGTCCACTACACATCCTCAATACTGTACTGGGAGGAACACTGTCCACTACACATCCTCAATACTGTACTGGGAGGGACATTGTCCACTACACATCCTCAATACTGTACTGGGAGGAATACTGTCCACTACACATCCTCAATACTGTACTGGGGGAGACACTGTCCACTACACATCCTCAATACTGTACTGGGGGAGACACTGTCCACTACACATCCTCAATACTGTACTGGGGGAGACACTGTCCACTACACATCCTCAATACTGTACTGGGAGGGACACTGTCCACTACACATCTTCAATACTGTACTGGGAGAGACACTGTCCACTACACATCCTCAATACTGTACTGGGAGGGACATTGTCCACTACACATCCTCAATACTGTACTGGGGGAGACACTGTCCACTACACATCCTCAATACTGTACTGGGAGGGACATTGTCCACTACACATCCTCAATACTGTACTGGGGGAGACACTGTCCACTACACATCCTCAATACTGTACTGGGAGGGACATTGTCCACTACACATCCTCAATACTGTTCTGGGGGAGACACTGTCCACTACACATCCTCAATACTGTACTGGGGGAGACACTGTCCACTACACATCCTCAACACTGTACTGGGGGAGACACTGTCCACTACACATCCTCAATACTGTACTGGGGGAGACACTGTCCACTACACATCCTCAATACTGTACTGGGGGAGACACTGTCCACTACACATCCTCAATACTGTACTGGGGGAGACACTGTCCACTACACATCCTCAATACTGTTCTGGGGGAGACACTGTCCACTACACATCCTCAATACTGTACTGGGGGAGACACTGTCCACTACACATCCTCAACACTGTACTGGGGGAGACACTGTCCACTACACATCCTCAATACTGTACTGGGGGAGACACTGTCCACTACACATCCTCAATACTGTACTGGGGGAGACACTGTCCACTACACATCCTCAATACTGTTCTGGGGGAGACACTGTCCACTACACATCCTCAATACTGTACTGGGGGAGACACTGTCCACTACACATCCTCAACACTGTACTGGGGGAGACACTGTCCACTACACATCCTCAATACTGTACTGGGGGAGACACTGTCCACTACACATCCTCAATACTGTACTGGGAGGAACACTGTCCACTGCACATCCTCAATACTGTACTGGGGGAGACACTGTCCACTACACATCCTCAATACTGTACTGGGAGGGACACTGTCCACTACACATCCTCAATACTGTACTGGGGGAGACATTGTCCACTACACATCCTCAATACTGTACTGGGAGGGACACTGTCCACTACACATCCTCAATACTGTACTGGGAGGAACACTGTCCACTACACATCCTCAATACTGTACTGGGAGGAACACTGTCCACTACACATCCTCAATACTGTACTGGGAGGGACATTGTCCACTACACATCCTCAATACTGTACTGGGAGGTATACTGTCCACTACACATCCTCAATACTGTACTGGGGGAGACACTGTCCACTACACATCCTCAATACTGTACTGGGGGAGACACTGTCCACTACACATCCTCAATACTGTACTGGGGGAGACACTGTCCACTACACATCCTCAATGCTGTACTGGGAGGAATACTGTCCACTACACATCCTCAATACTGTACTGGGGGAGACACTGTCCACTACACATCCTCAATACTGTACTGGGGGAGACACTGTCCACTACACATCCTCAATACTGTACTGGGGGAGACACTGTCCACTACACATCCTCAATACTGTTCTGGGGGAGACACTGTCCACTACACATCCTCAATACTGTACTGGGGGAGACACTGTCCACTACACATCCTCAATACTGTACTGGGAGGAATACTGTCCACTACACATCCTCAATACTGTACTGGGGGAGACACTGTCCACTACACATCCTCAATACTGTACTGGGGGAGACACTGTCCACTACACATCCTCAATACTGTACTGGGGGAGACACTGTCCACTACACATCCTCAATACTGTTCTGGGGGAGACACTGTCCACTACACATCCTCAATACTGTACTGGGGGAGACACTGTCCACTACACATCCTCAACACTGTACTGGGGGAGACACTGTCCACTACACATCCTCAATACTGTACTGGGGGAGACACTGTCCACTACACATCTTCAATGCTGTACTGGGAGGGACATTGTCCACTACACATCCTCAATACTGTGCGAGGGGAGACACTGCCCACTACACATCCTCAATACTGTGCGAGGGGAGACACTGTCCACTACACATCCTCAATACTGTACTGGGGGAGACACTGTCCACTACACTTCCTCAATACTGTACTGGGGGAGACACTGTCCACTACACATCCTCAATACTGTGCGAGGGGAGACACTGCCCACTACACATCCTCAATACTGTACTGGGGGAGACACTGTCCACTACACATCCTCAATACTGTACTGGGGGAGACACTGTCCACTACACATCCTCAATACTGTGCGAGGGGAGACACTGCCCACTACACATCCTCAATACTGTGCGAGGGGAGACACTGCCCACTACCTTTCCCCTCAGTTCCCCACTCCATTTCCAACACAACCCTCCCCCCTTCCCCCCGTACATCCCACCCTCTCTACCTCCTTCCTGATGCTCCTGTAAACCTAACTTTTTACCATGTTCTTGTCTATAAGCCCTAATATCTCGTGTTGTTGTTAAATTGTGAAGAAATGTTTGAAATGTTTCACTACAGTCAAGGTGCAGTCTAAATACTATTTGTCATTGTGCTCCTTTTGGTGAAAGATTCACTTTTCCCTCTTGGTCACAGTTAGAAGCGACTCAAACCACTGAAGTAACCTTTCACAATGACCTCAAGTCACAAATGGCAGTCCAGAATTATGAAGTGATGCACTTTGGAAAGACAAAAGTCAGTATCTTATAAAAACTCTGATGTTGAGAGATGCAGATGAGCAGAAAGTAGCAGCACAGAATGCAGCTCATCGAATACTGCTCCTACACAGTGCTGATTTCACTCAGGGACCTGGGCAAGTGAGGACATTTGGTGCAGGGAAGGAAGGGATGCGTTTGGGGTGTGGGACCAACAACAAGACGGAGCTGACAACCACAGGCATT
Organism: Mustelus asterias; assembly: GCF_964213995.1. Lineage (NCBI taxonomy): Eukaryota > Metazoa > Chordata > Chondrichthyes > Carcharhiniformes > Triakidae > Mustelus > Mustelus asterias. The sequence goes on along the minus strand of NC_135820.1, from coordinate 22,163,690 downwards.
AGAGGAGCAGCTAGGTGATTGCTTGGTGAGTTTTAATATTTCTTTTTCTTTCATGATGTGGAGATGCCAACGTTGGACTGGGGTAGGCACAGTAAGAAGTCTCACAACACTAGGTTAGAGTTCAACAGGTTTGTTTGATAGGACAAGCCACAAGCTTTCGGAGCGCTGCCCCTTCATCAGGTGAGTGGGAGTTCTGTTCACAAACACTGCCCCATATGATGAAGGGGCAGCGCTCCGAAAGCTTGTGGCTTGTGCTATCAAACAAACCTGTTGGACTTTAACCTGGTGTTGTGAGACTTCTTACTGTATTTTTCTTTCAGCCAGGGCAGAAGTTTGAACTAGGTCCAGGAATGTACTATATTTATAGATTAACTAGTTAATCTACTCATAAGTACAGATAATCACTGAATAAGGACTTTAATGGAATAAATAGAATCAGACGAATTTCAAATATCTGTGTGGGTTTCCTCCGGGTGCGCCAGTGAATGTGCAAGTTAGGTGCATTGGCCAGGCTCTATTGCCCCCTAGTGTCCTGGGATCCATAGGCTGGAGGTTTTAGCAGGGTAAATATGTGGGGTGATGGGAATAGGGCCTGGGTGGGATTGTTGGTGCAGACACAATGGGCCGATTGGCCTCCTCCTGCGCCTGTACAATTTCTATGATTCTATATGGAAAAGCATACTGCAAGTCTGGACTGCAGAATCTGGGAATTGCGGGTCTGCTGCTCCTGATGATGTTTGACACAGAAACCATCATTTTACAGCACGGAACAGTCTAATTGCTGTGGGTCTGGAGTCATGTATCGGCTAGGCCTTCCCTAAAATAAATTCAAACTTGCCTTGCAATCTGTTTTTTTAGCCTGTTTGGGTTTAAACCCAGCCCGTTTGGGTTTAATCTCAGTTTGTTTGGGTTTAATCTCAGTTTGTTTGGGTTTAACCTCAGTTTGTTTGGGTTTAATCTCAGTTTGTTTGGGTTTAATCTCAGTTTGTTTGGGTTTAATCTCAGTTTGTTTGGGTTTAATCTCAGTTTGTTTGGGTTTAATCTCAGTTTGTTTGGGTTTAACCTCAGTTTAGAGTCTCCCACCCTCCCCCCTCCTCTAACCTAAAAAAAGGACTCTGAGTGAGAGCAGGTAAGCTTTTTTTTCTCTCTTTCGTTCCTTAGTAAGGGAAGTTAGCAGGGATGTCAGTGCAGGCAGTGCAATGTTCCTCGTGTGGGATGTTTGAGGTGAGGGACACCAGTGTCCCAGCTGAGTACACCTGTAGGAAGTGCATCCAATTCCAGCTCCTTGAAGACCATGTTAGGGATCTGGAGCTGGATGAACTTCGGATCATTCGGGAGGCAGAGGTGGTCATAGAAGCTTCAGGGATCTAGTTACTCCGAAGAATGAAGATAGATGGGTGACGGTGAGAGGGGCTGGGAGGAAGCAGTCAGTGCGGGGATCCCCTGTGGTCATTCCCCTCGGCAACAAGTATACCGCTTTGGATACTGTTGAGGGGGACGACCTACCAGTGGTAAGCCACGGTGACCGGATCTCTAGCGCTCGGTCCGTTCCTGTGGCTCAGAAGGGAAGGGGGGAGAGCAGGACAGCAATAGTTATTGGGGACTCGAGAGTTAGAGGGACAGATAGGAGATTCTGTGGCAGCAAAAGAGACTCACGGATGGTATGTTGCCTCCCGGGTGCCAGGGTCCATGACATATCGGACCGTGTTTTCAGGATCCTTAAGGGGGAGGGGGAACAGTCACAAGTCGTGGTGCACATCGGTACCAACAACATAGGTAAGAGAAGGGACGGGGATTTAAAACAGGAATTTAGGGAGCTAGGGTGGAAGCTGAGAGCCAAGACAAACCATGTGGTCATCTCTGGTTTGTTGCCGGTGCCTCGTGATAGCGAGTTGAGGAACAGGGAGAGAGTGCAGATAAACATGTGGCTGCAGGGATGGTGTAGGAGAGAGGGTTTCAGTTACATGGATAATTGGAGCACCTTCTGGGAAAGGTGGGACCTGTACAAACAGGACGGTTTGCACCTGAACCAGAGGGGCACCAATATCCTGGGAGGGAAATTTGCTACGGCTCTTCGGGGGGGTTTAAACTAATTCGTCAGGGGGATGGGAAAACGAGCTGTAGTCCAGAAGCCAGTGTTGAGTGTAGTGAGGTATTGAGGAGGGTATCAAGGTCGCAGGAGTGTACCGGCAGACAGGAAGGTGGGTTGAAGTGTGTCTACTTCAATGCAAGGAGCATCCGGAATAAGGGAGGTGAACTTGGAGCGTGGATTGGTACTTGGGACTACGATGTTGTGGCCATTACAAAGACATGGTTAAAACAGGGACAGGAATGGTTGTTGGAAGTCCCGGGGTATAGGTCTTACTGAAGTAAGAGTAGGGAAGGTGGTAAAAGAGGTGGAGGAGTAGCATTATTAATCAAGGATAGTTTAACGGCTGCTGAAAGGCAGTTCAAGGGGGATCTGCCGACTGAGGTAATATGGGCTGAAGTTAGAAATAGGAAAGGAGCGGTCACATTGTTGGGGGTTTTCTATAGGCCCCCAAATGGTAATAGACATGTGGAGGAAATTGCAAAGCAGATTATGGATAGGTGTGGAGGTCACAGGGTAGTTGTCATGGGTGACTTTAACTTTCCAGATATTGATTGGAACCTTTATAGGTCGAACAGTTCGGATGGGGCAGATTTTGTACAGTGTGTGCAGGAGGGTTTCCTGACACAATATGTGGATAGGCCGACAAGAGGTGGGGCCACATTGTACTTGGTACTGGGTAACGAACCGGGCCAAGTGTTAGATTTGGTTGTGGGAGAGCACTTTGGAGATAGTGACCACAATTCGGTGTCTTTCAAAATTGCAATGGAGAGGGATAGGGCCTTATGACAAGGCAAGGTTTATAATTGGGGGAGGGGTAATGATGATGCGCTTAGGCAAGAATTAGGGAGCATAAAATGGGAACAGAAACTGTCAGGGAAAGGCACAAATGAAAAGTGGAGCTTGTTCAAGGAACAAATATTGCGTGTCCTTGATAGGCATGTCCCTGTCAGGCAGGGAGGAAATGGCCAAGTGAGGGAACCATGGTTCATAAAAGAGGTTGAATGTCTTGTCAAGAGGAAAAAGGAAGCGCATCTAAGGGTGAGAAAACAAGGTTCAGTTGGGTCGCTTGAGGGTTACAAGGTAGCAAGGAATGAGTTAAAAAAAGGGCTTAGGAGAGTTAGGAGGGGGCATGAGAAGTCCTTGGCGGGTCGGATCAAGGAAAACCCCAAGGCTTTTTACTCTTATGTGAGAAATAAAAGAATGACCAGGGTGAGGTTAGGGCCGGTCAAGGATAGTACTGGGTACTTGTGCATGGAGTCAGAAGAGATAGGAGAGGCGATGAATGAATACTTTTCTTCAGTGTTCACCAAGGAGAGGGATCATGTTTTTGAGGATGAGAGTGGGATACAGGCTGATAGGCTGGAGGAGGTAGATGTTCTGAGGGAAGGTGTATTAGCAATTTTGAAAAACCTGAGGGCCGATAAGTCCCCTGTGCCAGATGGGATATATCCTAGGATTCTTTGGGAGGCAAGGGATGAGATTGCAGAGCCTTAGGCTTTGATCTTTGGGTCCTCACTTTCCACGGGGATTGTGCGAGAGGACTGGAGAGTGATGAATGTTGTTCCTCTGTTCAAGAAAGGAAATAGGAATGACCCTGATAATTATAGGCCGGTTAGTCTTACTTCGGTGGTCAGTAAGTTAATGGAAAAGGTCCTGAGGGATAAGGTTTATGACCATTTAGAAAGATGCAGCTTAATCCGGGATAGTCAACACAGATTTGTGAAGGGTAAGTCTTGCCTCACAAATTTGATTGAATTCTTTGAGGAGGTAACTAAGTGTGTAGATGAATGTAGAGCAGTTGATGTCGTATACATGGATTTTAGTAAGGCGTTTGATAAGGTTCCCCATGGTAGGCTCATGAAGAAAGTAAGGAGGTGTGGGATAGAAGGAAATTTGGCCGATTGGATAAGTAACTGGCTATCTCAGAAGACAGAGGGTGGTGGTGGTGGATGGAAAATTTTCAGACTGGAGACCAGTTACCAGCGGTGTACCACAGGGATCAGTGCTGGGTCCTCTGCTATTTGTGATTTTTATCAATGGCTTGGAGGAGGGGGCTGAAGGGTGGGTCAGTAAATTTGCTGATGACACCAAGATTGGTGGAGTAGTGGATGAGGTGGAGGGCTGTTGTAGGCTGCAAAGAGACATAGATAGGATGCAGAGCTGGGCCGAAAAATGGCAGATGCAGTCTAACCCTGATAAGTGCAAGGTGATTCATTTTGGTCAGACAAATTTGAATGCGAATTAGGGTCAACGGCAGGGTTCTGAGGAATGTGGAGGAACAGAGAGATCTTGGGGTTCATATCCACAGATCTCTGAAGGTTGCCACTCAGGTGGATAGAGCCGTGAAGAAGGCCTATAGTGTGTTAGCGTTTATTAACAGGGGGTTTGAGTTTAAGAGCCGTTGGGTTATGCTGCAACTGTACAGGACCTTGGTGAGACCACATTTGGAATATTGTGTGCAGTTCTGGCCACCTCACTATAAGAAGGATGTGGAAGCATTGGAGAGAGTGCAAAGGAGATTTACCAGGATGCTGCCTGGTTTGGAGGGTAGGTCTTATGAGGAAAGGTTGAAGGAGCGAAGGCTTTTCTCTTTGGAGCAGAGGAGGATAAGAGGCGACTTAATAGAGGTTTATAAGATGATGAGGGGGATAGATAGAGTGGATGTTCAGAGACTATTTTCTTGGGTGGATGTAGCTGTTACTAGGGGGCATAACTATAAGGCTCTGGTGGGATATATAGGAGGGATATCCGAGGTAGGTTCTTTACTCAGAAGTCAGGGAATGCATCAAGACAAAAGAGAGAGCCTATAATGTGGCAAAGAGTAGTGGGAAGTCAGAAGATTGGGAAGGCTATAAAAACAAACAGAGGATAACAAAGAGAGAAATAAGGAAGGAGAGGATCAAATATGAAGGTAGGCTAGCCAGTAACATTAGGAATGATAGTAAAAGTTTCTTTAAATACATTAAAAACAAACGGGAGGCAAAAGTAGACATTGGGCCGCTCCAAAATGACGCTGGTAATCTAGTGATGGGAGACAAGGAAATAGCTGAGGAACTTAATAAGTACTTTGCGTCAGTCTTCACAGTAGAAGACATGAGTAATATCCCAACAATTCAGGAAAGTCAGGGGGCAGAGTTGAATATGGTTGCCATCACAAAGGAGAAAGTGCTAGAGAAACTAAAAGGTCTGAAAATTGATAAATCTCCGGGCCCAGATGGGCTACATCCTAGAGTTCTAAAGGAGATAGCTGAAGAAATAGTGGAGGCGTTAGTTATGATCTTTCAAAAGTCACTGGAGTCAGGGAAAGTCCCAGAGGATTGGAAAATCGCTGTTGTAACCCCACTGTTCAAGAAGGGAACAAGAAAAAAGATGGAAAATTATAGGCCAATTAGCCTAACCTCAGTTGTTGGCAAAATTCTAGAATCCATCGTTAAGGATGAGATTTCTAAATTCTTGGAAGTGCAGGGTCGGATTAAGACAAGTCAGCATGGATTTAGTAAGGGGAGGTCATGCCTGACAAACCTGTTAGAGTTCTTTGAAGAGATAACAAATAGGTTAGACCAAGGAGAGCCAATGGATGTTATCTATCTTGACTTCCAAAAGGCCTTTGACAAGGTGCCTCACGGGAGACTGCTGAGTAAAATAAGGGCCCATGGTATTCGAGGCAAGGTACTAACATGGATTGACGATTGGCTGTCAGACAGAAGGCAGAGAGTTGGGATAAAAGGTTCTTTCTCAGAATGGCAACCGGTGACAAGTGGTGTCCCGCAGGGTTCAGTGTTGGGGCCACAGCTGTTCTCTTTATATATTAACGATCTAGATGACGGGACTGGGAGCATTCTGGCCAAGTTTGCCGATGATACAAAGATAGGTGGAGGGGCAGGTAGTATTGAGGAGGTGGGGAGGCTGCAGAAAGATTTAGACAGTTTAGGAGAGTGGTCCAAGAAGTGGCTGATGAAATTCAACGTGGGCAAGTGCGAGGTCGTACACTTTGGAAAAAAGAATAGAGGCATGGACTATTTTCTAAACGGTGACAAAATTCATAATGCTAAAGTGCAAAGGGACTTGGGAGTCCTAGTCCAGGATTCTCTAAAGGTAAACTTGCAGGTTGAGTCCGTAATTAAGAAAGCAAATGTAATGTTGTCATTTATCTCAAGAGGCTTGGAATACAAAAGCAGGGATGTACTTCTGAGGCTTTATAAAGCACTGGTTAGGCCCCATTTGGAGTACTGTGAGCAATTTTGGGCCCCACACCTCAGGAAGGACATACTGGCACTGGAGCGGGTCCAGCGGAGATTCACACGGATGATCCCAGGAATGGTAGGCCTGACATACGATGAACGTCTGAGGATCGTGGGATTATATTCATTGGAGTTTAGGAGGTTGAGGGGAGATCTGATAGAAACTTACAAGATAATGAACGGCTTAGATAGGATGGACGTAGGGAAGTTGTTTCCATTAACAGGGGAGACTAGGACGCGGGGGCACAGCCTTAGAATAAAAGGGAGTCACTTTAGAACAGAGATGAGGAGAAATTTCTTCAGCCAGAGAGTGGTGGGTCTGTGGAATTCATTGCCACAGAGGGCTGTGGAGGCCGAGACGTTGAGCGTCTTCAAGACAGAAATTGATAAATTCTTGATTTCTCGAGGAATTAAGGGCTATGGGGAGAGAGCGGGTAAATGGAGTTGAAATCAACCATGATTGAATGGTGGAGTGGACTCGATGGGCCGAATGGCCTTACTTCCGCTCCCATGTCTTATGGTCTTATGGTCTTATGGTTGGGGTCTGGAATGGACTGCCTGCTGTGATAGTGGAGTCGGACACTTTAGGAACTTTCAAGCGGTTATTAGATAGGCACATGGAGCACACCAGAATGATAGGGAGTGGGATAGCTTGATCTTGGTTTCGAACAAAGCTCGGCACAACATTGAGGGCCGAAGGGCCTGTACTGTGCTGTACTGTTCTATTCTATGAAACGACCGACATTCTAACAGTTTCATTTTTACTATTACTGATACTAGCTTTTCATTTCAGACATATTTAATTACCCCATGTCCAAGCCCCTGGATTAACTATTTCAGTTACGTAACCACAGTACTACCATAAATAATCTCTAAATTTGCATAAATAACAATTGATCCATACATTGCTTAATTTAACTGTACAATGAAGAGAATCTTTCAATACTGTGGCTTGTATCAAAATGTCACAACATTCAAGCATTTACTGAAATGGAATACAACAGAAAATGCTGGAAAATCTCAACGGGTCTGAGATCTATGGAGAGAGAATAGAGCCAACATTACGAGTCTGGGTGACTCATCGGAGCCCATCTCTATTCCCGCTCCACAGATTCTGTCAAACCTGCTGAGATTTTCCAGCATTTTGTGTTTTTGTTTCGGATTCCAGCACCTGCAGTAATTTACTTTTATTTTACTGAAACGTGATCACCATTATAATGTAAAAGAACTGGTCATAGAATCCCTAGTGCAAAAGGAGGCCATTCAGCCCATTGAGCCTGTACCAACAACAATCCCACCCAGGCCCTATCCCCATAACTCCATGTACTAACCCTGCCAATCCCCCCTAATAGATACTAAGAGGTAATTTAGCATGGCCAATCAACCTAACCCACACATCTTTGGTCAGAGAAGTGAGATCTCAGGGGATACAGAGGAAGTTGGCAGATTGGATCTAGATTTGACTCAGTATTTCCAGTGGTGTCCAAAGGGCTGAGTGTTGGGGTCTTTGCTGTTGTATATATTAATGATTTAGACTTAAACGTAGGAGCATAACTGAGAGCTTTGTAGATAACACAAAAATTGGCCATGTACTAGCGAGTGATGTGTATAGCTGTCAACTCCAGAATCATAGCCATGATTTGATTCAGTGGGGAGGGAATCATAGAATCCCTGCAGTGCAGAAGTGGCCATTCAGCCCATCGCGCCTACATCGACAACAATCCCACCTTATTCTCATGCCCCACATATTTACCCTGCTAGTCCCCTGACACTAAGGGGCAATTTAGCATGGCCAATCAACCTAACCCGCACATGTTTGGACTGTTGGAGGAAACCGGAGCACCCGGAGGAAACCCACACAGACACGGGGAGAACGTGCAAACTCCACATAGACAATGACCCAAGTCTGGAATTGAACCCGGGTCCCTGGCGCTGTGAGGCAGCAGTGCTAACCACTGCGCCACCATGCCACCCATAGTGGCAAATAGAATTCAATGTGGCATTCTGGGAGAGCAAACAAAGCAAAATACTCAATAAATGGGAAGATATTGAGAGGGGTTGAGAAAGTGAGAGACCTTGGAGTGCATGTCCACAGGTCCCTGAAGGTGGCAGGACAGGTGGATACAGTGGTCAAGAAAGCAAATGGAATGAGTTCCTTTATTGTGAGGTATTGAATACAGAAACAGGGATTTAATGATGGAACAGTATAAAACACTAGTTAGGTCATGGCTGGGGTTTTGTGTACAGTTCTGGTCACCATATTACAGGAAGGACAGAATTGCCCTGGAGAGAATGCAGAGATTTATGTTGCCAGGGCTGGAAAATTGCAGCTATATGGAGAGATTGAATAGGCTAGTGTTGTTTTCCTTAGAACAGTGGAGGGTAAGGGGTGACCTAATTGGTGCTTACAACATTCTGAGGGACCTAGACAAAGTAGACAGGAAAATCCTGTTTCCCCTGGTTGAACCGTCAATTACCTGGGGCTGGTAGAAGGGCATGAGGAAAACTGTTTTCACCTAGAGGGTGCTGGGCATTTGGAGTTCAGTTGGTGGTTGAGGCTGAAACACTCAACTCATTTCAAAGGTAAAATAAAAGCAGATGCTGGAATCTGAAGCAAAAACAGAGAATGCTGGAAAAACCTAGCAGGTCTGGCACTATCTGTAGCGAGAGAAATGCTGCCAGACCTGAGTTTTTTCAGCCTTCTGTTTTCTTTTACCATTTAAAAAGTCCCTGGATCTGTAACCTGCAAGGCTACGGACCAGGTGCTGGAAAACACGATCAAAATTAATGGCTCCTTTTTTCTGTTTTTGGATGATGCAGACAGAACGGGCTGAATGGCTCTCTCTCTCTGCACCATAACATTTCTATGGTTCTAAGATGCAGAAGGTGCATATTGCAAGCTTCCGCTAGAATGTGATAACGACCAGATAATCTGTTTCCAGTCATAGCACAAGAGCCAGGACATGAAGGACAAACACACACAAAATCAAAGAACAGGGGAAGGCCATTCAGCCCCTCGGTCCTGCTCCACCGTTTAATAGAAACATAGAAAAACTACAGCACAAAACAGGCCCTTCGGCCCCACAAGTTGTGCCGAACATATCCCTACCTTTTAGGCCTACCTATAACCCTCCATCCTCTTAAGCTCCATGTACTCATCCAAGAGTCTCTTAAAAGACCCTATTGAGTTTGCCTCCACCACTCGCCCACCACCCTGTGTGTGAAAAACTTCCCCCTAACATTTCCCCTGTACCTACCCCCACAGCACCTTAAACCTGTGTCCTCTCGTAGCAGCCATTTCCACCCTGGGAAAAAGCCTCTGAGAATCCACCCGATCTATGCCTCTCAACATCTTATACACCTCTATTCGGTCTCCTCTCATCCTACGTGTCTCCAAGGAGAAAAGACCGAGCTCCCTCAGCCTATCCTCATAAGGCATGCCACTCAATCCAGGCAACATCCTTGTAAATCTCCTCTGCACCCTTTCAATCTTTTCCACATCCTTCCTGTAATGAGGCGACCAGAACTGAGCACAGTACTCCAAGTGGGGTCTGACGAGGGTCTTATATAGCTGCATCATTCCCGGACTCCTAAACTCAATCCCTCAATTGATAAAGGCCAGCGCATAATGGCAAATCTGACAGTAAACTCAAATCTGCACCCTGCCTACCTCCAATTACTTTTCAACACCTAACTTACCAAGATTCTATCCACCACTGCCTTAAAATATTCAAAGATTCTGCTTCCATCACCTTTTCCAGACAGCTCCAAGACTCACGACCCTCTGAGAAAAAAGATTTCTCCTTACTTCTGTGTAAAATGGGTGACCTCTTATTTTTAAACAGTGACCCCCTCGTTCTAGGTTCTCCCACAAGAGGTAACATCCTCTCCACGTCAATACCCCTCAGGATCTTAAAGGTTTCAATAAAGTTGTCCCATACTCTTCTAAACTCCAGCAGATACAAGCCCAGCCTGTCAAACCTTTCCTCATAAAACAACCCATCCATTCCTGGTATTGATCTGATAAACCTTCTCTGAACCGCTTCGAACGCACTTACAATTTCTACAGATATACCATAGAAAGCATTCTTTCTGGTTGTATCACAGCTTGGTATGGCTCCTGCTCTGTCCAAGACTGCAAGAAACTACAAAGAGTTGTGAATGAAGCCCAGTCCATCACTCAAACTAGCCTCCCATCCATTGACTCTGTCTACACTCCCTCCTGCCTCGGAAAAGCAGCCAGCATAATCAAGGACCCCACACACCCGGACATTCTCTCTTCCACCTTCTTCCGTCGGGAAAAGATACAAAAGTCTGAGATCATGTACCAACCAACTCAAGAATAGCTTCTTCCCTGCTGCCATCAGACTTTTGAATGGACTGATCTCGCATTAAGTTGATCTTTCTCTACACCCTAGCTATGACTGAAACACTACATTCTGCACCCTCTCCTTTCCTTCTCTATGTATGGTATGCCTTGTCTGTATAGCGCACAAAAAAACAATACTTTTCACTGTATACTAATACATGCGACAATAATAAAGCAAATCAAATCTTTCCTTCAATAAGGAGACCAATATTGTACACAGTATTCATTACAGTCATCATTACGAGGGAGTGTTGGGTGAATTAACAAGCATTAAGGTAGACAAATCCCCAGGGCCAGATGGCATCTATCCTAGATTGCTGAAGGAGACAAGAGATGAAATTGCTGGGCCTCTAACAGAAATCTTTGTTTCTTCGTTGGTGAGGTCCCAGAGGATTGGAGGCTAGCCAATGTTGTCCCGTTATTTAAGAAGGGTAGCAAGGATAACCTGGGTAATTATAGGCCAATGAGTTGACGTCAATGATAGTGAAATTGTTGGAGAAGATTCTTAGGAATAGGATCTGTACACATTTGGAACTGAATGGTCTTATTAGTGACAGACAGCATGGCTTTGTACAAGGGAGGTCATGTCTCACTAATGTAATTGAGTTTTTTCTGGAGGTGACAGAAATGATTGATGAGGGAAGGGCTGTGGATGTTGTCTACACGGATTTTAGTAAAGCATTTGATAAGGTCCCTCATGGCAGGGTGGTGCAAAAGATTAAATCTCACAGGATCAGGGTGAACTAGCTAAAAGGATTCAGAATTGGCTTGGTCATAGAAGACAGAGGGTAGTGATGGAAGGATGTTTTTCTGAATGAAGGTCTGTAACTAGTGGTGTTCTGCAGGGATCAGTGCTGGGACCTCTGCTGCTTGTAATATATTGGAAGAAAATGTAGCTGGTCTGATTAGCAAGTTTGCAGATGATACTAAGATTGCTAGAGTTGCGGTAAGTGATGAAGATTGTCAGAGAATACAGCAGGATATAGATAGGCTGGAAAATTGAGCAGAGAAATGGCAGATGGAATTTAATCCGGACAAATGTGAGATGATGCATTTTGGTAGATCCAATTCGGTGGGAGCTATGAAATAAATGGCAGAACCATCAGGAGCATAGACAGAGAGAGATCTGGGAGTACAGGTCCATAGATCCTTAAAAATGACAGCACAGGTGGATAAGATGGTGAAGAAAGAATATGGCATGCTTGCCTTCATCAGACGGGGCATCGAGTATAAAAGTTGGCAAATTATGTTACAGTTGAAATGTGGGTTACGCCACATTTGGAATACTGTGTCCAATTCTGGTCGCCACACTATCAGAAGGACGTGGAGGCTTTGGAGAGAGTACAGAAAAAATTTATCAGGATGTTGCCTGGTATGGAGGGTTTGAGGAAAGATTGAATAAACTGGGATTGTTCTCCCTGGAAAGACAGAGGTTGAGGGGCGAGCTGATAGAAATTTATAAAATGAGAGGTATAGATAGGGTGAACAGTTGGAAGTTTTTTCCCAGGGCAGAAATGACAATTACAAGGGGGCACAAGTTCAAGGTAAGGGGGGGGAGGGGGGGAGAACATTCAGTGGAGTTGTGCGGGAGAAGTTGTTTTTACACAGAGGGTGTTGGGGGCCTGGAATACACTGCTAAGTGAGGTGGTTGAGGCAGTTCCATTAGCCACATTTAAGACTTATCTTGAAAGACATATGAACAAATGGGGAACAGGGGGATATAAGTGGTGGGTCTAGATAGATAAACGTGATTGGTGCAGGCTTGGAGAGCCGAAAGGCCTGTTCCTGTGCTGTACTGTTCTTTGTTCTTTAGTACTACAGATGTGATCTCACAATGCCCTATACAACTGAAGCATAACCTCCCTACTTTTCTATTAATTTCCCCTCACAATAAATGGTAAAATTCTATTAGCTTTCCCAATTACTCACTGTACCTGTATACCAGCCTTTTCTGATTCATGCACAAGGACACCCAGATCCCTCTGCACCTCAGAGCTCTGCAGTCTCTCACCATTAGATAATAAGCTTCTTTTTTACTTCCTGCTGAAACAGACAATTTCACATTTGCCCACACATTAGAGTGCTGGACCAAAATCCCAAATTATATTATGAAACCAGACTAGACCCCAACAATATTTTTGTATTTTGGCATAAATGTGAGGAAAGCATACTTCCTTCCAGGAATTATTCCACTGACAAAGTAGGGATCTTTTAATGTAAAACAAACCTTATTTATTAACACAGTACAAGTAGAATTCTATCAAATCTAGCAACTTAACTATTAATAGTTGAACAATATTTAATAACGAAAGGAAGCAACTTTATTTTCCAGCTTATGACTGTTCCAGTTCCAACTAAGCCACATTCATGTATAAATCAAATCCACTTTTAAATAAATACAGTTAGCAAACTCAGGCATACTTTAACATTGTTAACAGTCTTGGACCTTTCAGAGAAAGATAGAGTTCCAGAACCTGCAAAATCCTTCCAACTTCAATCAGGCTTCAGCTGCGATTAAACTGCTTGCTGAAAAAGCTTTTCTCTGGTACAGACCCAAGACTGCACATAAACCACATCATCACATGACCCTGTCAATCACTCTAGTCAGAACTCCTAGGGGAACTTAAGTAAACAAAGTCCATTACCTATACTTAAAATATAAACTTGCAAGGCCGAAATGAGTAATTATCTTGTTCTCCCGGAGTCCGAGTTGACTGCCTGTAGCATAAAGCTGATTTTTTAATCATTCTCCTGAAATACATTTTAAAAATTAGATCAATTGCACTACTATCATCACACACTATGCTTCATTTGCCAGATTTTTGCCACTCACTTAACCTATCAATAACCCTTTGAAGATTTCTTAAGTCCTCTTCACAATTTACTTTTCCACTAATCTTTGAGTCATCAGCAAAAATAGTCTCCATCCAAGTCATTTATATATATTGTAAAAAGTCAAGGCCCCCACACTGATCCCTGCGGCACACCTCTCTTCACATCCTGCTAACTCGAAGACTCATTTATACCTACTCTCCGTTTAATGTTAGCTAGCCAATCTATCTATGTCAATATATTACGCCCCACACCAATAACCTTTGAAGTGGCACCTTACCAAATTCCTTCCGGAAATCTAAGTACAGTATGTCTACTAGTTACCCTTTATCCACATCACAGATTACTTCATCGATCAACACAAAAACATAATTTCTCTTTCTCAAAACCATGATGAATCTGCCTGGTTACTTTGAACGTTTTCAAGTGCCCGCTTATAACATCTTTAATAGTAGCTTATAACATATGCTCTACAACAGATGTTAGCTAACTGGCCTGCCTTCCATCCATCTCTCTCCCTTTCTGAATAACAAAGGTACATTCATTATTCTCAAACCCAGGGAGTTTGGATAATTAAAATAAACGCACCAACTATCTCCATAGCCACTTCTTTTAATACTCTAGGATGAAGTCCATCAGAACCCCGAATCATGTCATCCCACAATTTACAGAGTACCACTTTGGTGCGATTGCAATTTTTCTCAGTTAATCCCTTCTTTCCATTTCCAGATATAGAGCAGATTTTGGGATGTTAATTGTGTCACTTACACTGAAAATTGATGAGACTTCATTGCAATTATTTACACCTATTTGATAGAGAATTTGGAATTTGGGTTTACATCTCATTAGAGATGGCACCTCCAACAGTGCAACACTCCCTCAGCGCTGACCCTCTGACAGCGCGGCGCTCTCTCAGCGCTGACCCTGTGACAGTGCAGCACTACCTCAGCGCTGACCCTGTGACAATGCAGCACTCCCTCAGTATTGACCCTCTGACAGTGCGGCACTCCCTCAGTACTGACCCTGTGAGAGTGCGGCACTCCCTCAGTATTGACCCTGTGACAGTGCAGCACTCCCTCAGTATTGACCCTGTGACAATGCAGCACTCCCTCAGTATTGACCCTGTGACAGTGCGGCACTCCCTCAGTACTGACCCTCTGACAGTGCAGCACTCCCTCAGCGCTGACCCTGTGACAGTGCGGCACTCCCTCAGTACTGACCCTGTGACAGTGCAGCACTCCCTCAGTATTGACCCTCTGACAGTGCAGCACTCCCTCAGTATTGACCCTGTGACAGTGCGGCACTCCCTCAGTATTGACCCTGTGACAGTGCAGCACTCCCTCAGTATTGACCCTCTGACAGTGCGGCACTCCCTCAGTATTGACCCTGTGACAGTGCGGCACTCCCTCAGTACTGACCCTCTGACAGTGCAGCACTCCCTCAGCGCTGACCCTGTGACAGTGCACCACTCCCTCAGTACTGACCCTGTGACAGTGCGGCACTCCCTCAGTACTGACCCTGTGACAGTGCAGCACTCCCTCAGTACGGACCCTATGACAGTGCAGCACTCCCTCAGTACGGACCCTGTGACAGTGCAGCACTCCCTCAGTACGGACCCTGTGACAGTGCAGCACTCCCTCAGTACGGACCCTATGACAGTGCAGCACTCCCTCAGTACGGACCCTATGACAGTGCAGCACTCCCTCAGTACTGACCCTGTGACAGTGCAGCACTCCCTCAGTACGGACCCTATGACAGTGCACCACTCCCTCAGTATTGACCTTTGACAAGGTGCCTCACGGGAGACTGCTGAGTAAAATAAGGACCCATGGTATTCGAGGCAAGGTACTAACATGGATTGACGATTGACTGTCAGACAGAAGGCAGAGAGTTGGGATAAAAGGTTCTTTCTCAGAATGGCAACCGGTGACAAGTGGTGTCCCGCAGGGTTCAGTGTTGGGGCCACAGCTGTTCTCTTTATATATTAACGATCTAGATGACGGGACTGGGGGCATTCTGGCCAAGTTTGCCGATGATACAAAGATAGGTGGAGGGGCAGGTAGTATTGAGGAGGTGGGGAGGCTGCAGGAAGATTTAGACAGTTTAGGAGAGTGGTCCAAGAAGTGGCTGATGAAATTCAACGTGGGCAAGTGCGAGGTCTTGCACTTTGGAAAAAAGAATAGAGGCATGGACTATTTTCTAAACGGTGACAAAATTCATAATGCTAAAGTGCAAAGGGACTTGGGAGTCCTAGTCCAGGATTCTCTAAAGGTAAACTTGCAGGTTGAGTCCGTAATTAAGAAAGCAAATGTAATGTTGTCATTTATCTCAAGAGGCTTGGAATACAAAAGCAGGGATGTACTTCTGAGGCTTTATAAAGCACTGGTTAGGCCCCATTTGGAGTACTGTGAGCAATTTTGGGCCCCACACCTCAGGAAGGACATACTGGCACTGGAGCGGGTCCAGCGGAGATTCACACGGATGATCCCAGGAATGGTAGGCCTGACATACGATGAACGTCTGAGGATCGTGGGATTATATTCATTGGGGTTTAGGAGGTTGAGGGGAGATCTAATAGAAACTTACAAGATAATGAACGGCTTAGATAGGATGGACGTAGGGAAGTTGTTTCCATTAACAGGGGAGACTAGGACGCGGGGGCACAGCCTTAGAATAAAAGGGAGTCACTTTAGAACAGAGATGAGGAGAAATTTCTTCAGCCAGAGAGTGGTAGGTCTGTGGAATTCATTGCCACAGAGGGCTGTGGAGGCCGAGACGTTGAGCGTCTTCAAGACAGAAATTGATAAATTCTTGATTTCTCGAGGAATTAAGGGCTATGGGGAGAGAGCGGGTAAATGGAGTTGAAATCAACCATGATTGAATGGTGGAGTGGACTCGATGGGCCGAATGGCCTTACTTCCGCTCCTATGTCTTATGGTCTTATGGACCCTGTGACAGTGCGGCACTCCCTCAGTACTGACCCTGTGACAGTGCGGCACTCCCTCAGTACTGACCCTGTGACAGTGCAGCACTCCCTCAGCACTGACCCTGTGACAGTGCAGAACTCCCTCAGTACTGACCCTGTGACGGTGCAGCACTCCCTCAGTATTGACCCTGACAGTGCGGCACTCCCTCAGTACTGACCCTGTGACAGTGCAGCACTCCTTCAGTACTGACCTCCCGACAGTGCAGCACTCCCTCAGTACTGACCTTGTGACAGTGCAGCACTCCCTCAGTACTGACCCTGTGACAGTGCGGCACTCCCTCAGTACTGACCCTGTGACAGTGCAGCACTCCCTCAGTACTGACCCTGTGACAGTGCAGCACTCCCTCAGTACTGACCCTGTGACGGTGCGGCACTCCCTCAGTACTGACCCTGTGACAGTGCGGCACTCCCTCAGTACTGACCCTGTGACAGTGCAGCACTCCCTCAGTACTGACCCTGTGACAGTGCAGCACTCCCTCAGTACTGACCCTGTGACAGTGCGGCACTCCCTCAGTACTGACCTTCTGACAGTGCGGCACTCCCTCAGTACTGACCCTCTGACAGTGCAGCACTCTCTCAGAACTGACCTTCTGACAGTGCGGCACTCCCTCAGTACTGACCCTCTGACAGTGCAGCACTCCCTCAGTACTGACCTTCTGACAGTGCGGCACTCCCTCAGTACTGACCCTGTGACAGTGCAGCACTCCCTCAGTACTGACCCTCTGACAGTGCACCACTCCCTCAGCACTGACCCTCTGACAGTGCACCACTCCCTCAGTACTGACCCTCTGACAGTGCACCACTCCCTCAGTACTGACCCTCTGACAGTGCGGCACTCCCTCAGTACTGACCCTCTGACAGTGCGGCACTCCCTCAGTACTGACCCTCTGACAGTGCGGCACTCCCTCAGTACTGACCCTCTGACAGTGCGGCACTCCCTCAGTACTGACCCTCTGACAGTGCGGCACTCCCTCCGTACTGACCCTCTGACAGTGCAGCACTCCCTCAGTACGGACCCTGTGACAGTGCGGCACTCCCTCAGTATTGACCCTGACAGTGCGGCACTCCCTCAGTACTGACCCTCTGACAGTGTGGCACTCCCTCAGTACTGACCCTCTGACAGTGCGGCACTCCCTCAGTACTGACCCTCTGACAGTGCGGCACTCCCTCAGTACTGACCCTCTGACAGTGTGGCACTCCCTCAGTACTGACCCTCTGACAGTGCAGCACTCCCTCAGTACTGACCCTCTGACAGTGCAGCGCTCCCTCAGTACTGACCCTCTGACAGTGCACCACTCCCTCAGTACTGACCCTCTGACAGTGCAGCGCTCCCTCAGTACTGACCCTCTGACAGTGCGGCACTCCCTCAGTACTGACCCTCTGACAGTGCACCACTCCCTCAGTACTGACCCTCTGACAGTGCAGCGCTCCCTCAGTACTGACCCTCTGACAGCGCAGCGCTCCCTCAGCACTGACCCTCTGACAGTGCACCACTCCCTCAGTACTGACCCTCTGACAGTGCAGCGCTCCCTCAGTACTGACCCTCTGACAGTGCACCACTCCCTCAGTACTGACCCTCTGACAGTGCAGCGCTCCCTCAGTACTGACCCTGTGACAGTGCGGCACTCCCTCAGCACTGACCCTCTGACAGTGCACCACTCCCTCAGTACTGACCCTCTGACAGTGCACCACTCCCTCAGTACTGACCCTGTGACAGTGTGGCACTCCCTCAGTACTGACCCTCTGACAGTGCAGCGCTCCCTCAGCGCTGACCCTGTGACAGTGCAGCACTCCCTCAGTACTGACCCTCTGACAGTGCACCACTCCCTCAGTACTGACCCTCTGACAGTGCGGCACTCCCTCAGTACTGACTCTCTGACAGTGCAGCACTCCCTCAGTACTGACCCTCTGACAGTGCAGCACTCCCTCAGCACTGACCCTCTGACAGTGCGGCACTCCCTCAGTACTGACCCTCTGACAGTGCGGCACTCCCTCAGTACTGACCCTGTGACAGTGCGGCACTCCCTCAGTACTGACCCTGTGACAGTGCGGCACTCCCTCAGTACTGACCCTCTGACAGTGCACCACTCCCTCAGTACTGACCCTCTGACAGTGCGGCACTCCCTCAGTACTGACCCTCTGACAGTGCACCACTCCCTCAGTACTGACCCTGTGACAGTGCAGCACTCCCTCAGTACTGACCCTGTGACAATGCAGCACTCCCTCAGTACTGACCCTCTGACAGTGCACCACTCCCTCAGTACTGACCCTGTGACAGTGCAGCACTCCCTCAGTACTGACCCTCTGACAGTGCAGCACTCCCTCAGCACTGACCCTCTGACAGTGCGGCACTCCCTCAGTACTGACCCTCTGACAGTGCAGCGCTCCCTCAGCGCTGACCCTGTGACAGTGCAGCACTCCCTCAGTACTGACCCTCTGACAGTGCACCACTCCCTCAGTACTGACCCTCTGACAGTGCACCACTCCCTCAGTACTGACCCTCTGACAGTGCGGCACTCCCTCAGTACTGACCCTCTGACAGTGCAGCACTCCCTCAGTACTGACCCTCTGACAGTGCAGCACTCCCTCAGTACTGACCCTCTGACAGTGCGGCACTCCCTCAGTACTGACCCTGTGACAGTGCGGCACTCCCTCAGTACTGACCCTGTGACAGTGCAGCACTCCCTCAGTACTGACCCTCTGACAGTGCACCACTCCCTCAGTACTGACCCTCTGACAGTGCACCACTCCCTCAGCACTGACCCTCTGACAGTGCGGCACTCCCTCAGTACTGACCCTCTGACAGTGCGGCACTCCCTCAGTACTGACCCTCTGACAGTGCAGCACTCCCTCAGTACTGACCCTGTGACAGTGCAGCACTCCCTCAGTACTGACCCTGTGACAGTGCAGCACTCCCTCAGTACTGACCCTGTGACAGTGCAGCACTCCCTCAGTACTGACCCTGTGACAGTGCAGCACTCCCTCAGTACTGACCCTGTGACAGTGCAGCACTCCCTCAGTACTGACCCTCTGACAGTGCGGCACTCCCTCAGTACTGACCCTGTGACAGTGCGGCACTCCCTCAGTACTGACCCTGTGACAGTGCAGCACTCCCTCAGTACTGACCCTGTGACAGTGCAGCGCTCCCTCAGTACTGACCCTCTGACAGTGCAGCGCTCCCTCAGTACTGACCCTGTGACAGTGCAGCACTCCCTCAGTACTGACCCTGTGACAGTGCAGCACTCCCTCAGTACTGACCCTCTGACAGTGCAGCACTCCCTCAGTACTGACCCTGTGACAGTGCAGCACTCCCTCAGTACTGACCCTGTGACAGTGCAGCACTCCCTCAGTACTGACCCTCTGACAGTGCGGCTCTCCCTCAGTACTGACCCTGTGACAGTGCACCACTCCCTCAGTACTGACCCTCTGACAGTGCAGCACTCCCTCAGTACTGACCCTGTGACAGTGCAGCACTCCCTCAGTACTGACCCTGTGACAGTGCAGCACTCCCTCAGTACTGACCCTGTGACAGTGCAGCACTCCCTCAGTACTGACCCTCTGACAGTGCAGCACTCCCTCAGTACTGACCCTGTGACAGTGCAGCACTCCCTCAGTACTGACCCTCTGACAGTGCAGCACTCCCTCAGTACTGACCCTGTGACAGTGCAGCACTCCCTCAGTACTGACCCTGTGACAGTGCAGCACTCCCTCAGTACGGACCCTGTATCGGATTATGTGAATCTTCAGGAACATTTCATGAAAAAAACCTCAAACTCACCTCCAGGCCCCACCTCCTCCCGCAGTACCTGCCGGGAGTGAGGTCCGCTCCCCGCAGTGCCTGCCGGGAGTGAGGCCCGCTTCCCGCGGTACCTGCCGGGAGTGATGCCCCTTCCCTTCACAGTGCCGGCTGGGAGTAAGGTGCCGCCGCACTGCCTGTCGGGAATGAGGTCCGTCCCGCATTGCCAGCTCTGTGTGTGGGTCTCGGTTGTGGGGAGTCGCTGTGGTCTGGTCTCCGGAATGTGGGCTGTCTCGGTTTTGGGGAGTCTCTCTGCTTTGGTCTCTGGGATATGGAGTGTCTGGGGCTCTGGGGGTGAGGAGGCAGTTCAAAGATGTTTCTCCTCGTTGCGTTAACTCCTTCAGTTCTGAGAGACTGACTCAAGACAGCAAAGCAACAGTTCAATGTGCATACTCATAACAATTAATTCAAATAACTTTACAAATACAGTAACAGCATCAGGCTACTGTCAATATCTACCCGAATTCCAAAGCAAAGGCTGTACACAAAGCTGTGCTGAGGCAGAGTAATCAAATTGACTGAAGATGAGAGATGAATGAGTGAGTACTGCTTAGAATTAGATTGCATTCAGGGGCAGAGTGTCCGGACACTTGGTGCTGTAAATCACTTCTATTGGTTTACACAGGGTTCAGATGCTCAAACACCGAATGTTCAGTGTAACTCAGTGGGGAAGGCGTCAACTCAAAACATCCAGAATGTGAGGGATAAAATAGACAAGTGCACTGAAATTACATGAAGTGGAGGGAGACGGCGTTCTTGAATCACAAAGAGTCGGCAAGTGATTCGGAAAACAAATGGAATGTCTTTGTTTATTGCAGGGGGTATAGGATATAAAAGTAGCAATGTCTTGACCACACCCAAAGTACTGTAACAGATATTGGCCTCCTTATTGAAGGAGGGATATTTAATTGGATGCGGTTTGGAGAGTGTAGACTTTGCTGTCTCATAAGGAAAGGGTTAAACAGATACACATTGTGGAGTTCAGAACAATGAGAAGTGATCTTATTGAAACACAGATGACCCTGGGGTGGAGCAGTAGACAGGCTTGATGCTGAGAGGATGTTTCCCCTCATGGGGGAATCTGGAACTCGGGATTTCAATTTAAGTTGGAGAGGAGGAGAAATCCAGGTCATTTATATGGATTATAAATAGTTGAGACCCAGCACTGTTCCCTGTGGCATTCCACTGGTTTCATTTTGCCAACTCAAAAATGACTCATTTATCCCTATTCTCTGCCCCCTGTTAACCAGCTAATCCTCGATCCACAATAATACACCATGAGCTCTCATATTGCATAGTAACCTTTGCTGTGGCACTCTACTGAATGCCTTTTGGAAATCCAAGTACACCACATCTGCAGGTTCCCTGTTATCCACATTACTTCCTCAAAAATCTCCAATAAATTAGTCAAAAGTTTCACATTAGCACGTTGACTATTGATTTCTAAGTTTGACTATTGATTTCTAAGCTATAACCTCCATAATACCATATTCATAGAATCATAGAAACCCGACAGTGCAGAAAGAGGCCATTTGGCCCATCGAGTCTGCACCGACCACAAGCCCACCCAGGTCCTACCCCATATCCCTACATATTTACCCACTAATCCCTCTAACCTACGCATCTCAGGATACTAAGGGGCAATTTTAGCATAGCCAATCAACCTAACCCGCACATCTTTGGACTGTGGGAGGAAACCGGAGCACCCAGAGGAAACCCACGCAGACACGAGGAGAATGTGCAAACCCCACACAGACAGTGACCCAAGCCAGGAATCGAACCCAGGTCCCTGGAGCTGTGAAGCAGCAATGCTAACCACTGTGCCGCCCCTAGCATTTCTAGCATATTCTAGCATTTTCCCTATGACAGATGCTAACTGGCCTGTAGTTACCTCCTTTCTGTCTTCCTTTCTTGAATAGAGGAGTTACACGAGTTTTTTATTCTTTCACAGGACGTGGGCTTGCCTGGCTAAGCCCATCCCCAATTGCCCTTGAGAAGGTCTTGGTGAACTGCCTTCTTGATGAAGTGTATCCCAGAACATTGTGGGAGGCTAGGGAAGAAATTGCGGGTCCCCTAATCGAGATATTTGACTCATCGATAGTCACAGGTGAGGTGCCTGAAGATTGGAGGGTGGCAAATGTTGTGCCTTTGTTTCAAAAGGGCTGCAGGGAAAAACCTGGGAACTACAGGCCAGTGAGCCTCACATCTGTGGTGGGTAAGTTGTTGGAAGGTATTTTGAGAGAGAGGATCTACAGGCATTTAGAGACGCAAAGACTGATTAGGGACAGTCAGCATGACTTTGTGAATGGAAAATCATGTCTGACAAATTTGATTGAGTTTTTTGAAGGGGTAACCAAGAAGGTCGATGAGGGTAGTGCAGTTGATGTTGTCTACATGGACTTTAGCAAGACCCTTGACAAGGTACCGCATGGTAGGTTATTGCATAAGGTTAAATCTCACAGGATCCAGGGTGAGGTAGCCAATTGGATACAAAATTGGCTTCATGACAGAAGACAGAGGGTGGTTGTAGAGGAATGTTTTTCAAACATTTCAAACATAGAAGGCTGGGTTAGTAAATTTGCAGATTACACTAAAGTCGGTGGAGTTGTGGACAGTGCGGAAGGATGTTGCAGGTTACAGAGGGACATAGATAAACTGCAGAGCTGGGCTGAGAGGTGGCAAATGGAGTTTAATGTGGAAAAGTGTGAGGTGATTCACTTTGGAAGGAGTAACAGGAATACAGAGTACTGGGCTAATGGTAAGATACGTGGTAATGTGCATGAGCAGAGAGATCTCGGTGTCCATGTGCAAAGATCCCTGAAAGTTGGCACCCAGGTTGATAGGGTTGTTAAGAAGGCGTACGGTGTGTTAGCTTTTATTGGTAGAGGGATTGAGTTTCGGAGCCATGATGTCATGTTGCAGCTGTACAAAACTCTGGTGCGGCCGCACTTGGAGTATTGCTTACAGTTCTGGTCGCCGCATTATAGGAAGGATGTGGAAGCATTGGAAAGGGTGCAGAGGAGATTTACTAGGATGTTGCCTGGTATGGTGGGAAGGTCTTATGAGGAAAGGCTGAGTGACTTCTTCGTTAGAGAGAAGAAGGTTAAGAGGTGACTTAATAGAGGCATACAAGATGATCAGAGGATTAGATAGGGTGGATAGTGAGAGCGTTTTTCCTTGGATGGTCATGGCTAGCATGAGGGGACATAGCTTTAAATTGAGGGGTGATAGATATAGGACAGATGTCAGAGGTAGGTTCTTCACTCAGAGAGGAGTAAGGGCGTGGAATGCCCTGCCTGCAGCAGTAGTGGACTCGCCAACATTAAGGGCATTTAAAGGCCATTGGATAAACATATGGATGATATTGGAATAGTGTAGATTAGATGGGCTTTAGATTGGTTTCACTGTTTGGCGCAACCTTGAGGGCTGAAGGGCCTGTACTGCGCTGTAATGTTCTATGTTCTAAATTGGAGGCCTGTGACCAGCGGTGTGCCTCAGGGGTCAGCGCTGGATCCACTGTTGTCATTTGTATTAATGATTTGCATGAGAATATGAAGCACGGTTTGCAGATGACACCAAGATTGGTGGCATAGTGGACAGTGAAGAAGGTTATCTCGGATTGCAAAGGGATCTTGATCAATTGGGCTCGTGGGCTAATGAATGGCAGATGGAGTTTAATTTAGATAAATGAGAGGTCATAGAGGTTTACAGCATGGAAACAGGCCCTTCGGCCCAACGTGTCCATGCTGCCCCTTTTTCTTAAAACCCGTAAGCTAATCCCAATTGCCCGCATTTGGCCCATATCCCTCTATACCCATCGTACCCATGTAACTATCTAAATGCTTTTTAAAAGACAAAATTGTACCCGCCTCTACTACTACCTCTGGCAGCTTGTTCCAGACACTCACCACCCTCTGTGTGAACAAATTGCCCCTCTGGACACTTTTGTATCTCTCCCCTCTCACCTTAAATCTATGCCCTCTAGTTTTAGACTCCCCTACCTTTGGGAAAAGATATTGACTATCTAGCTGATCTGAGCCCCTCATTATTTTATAGACTTCTATAAAATCACCCCTCAGCCTCCTACGCTCCAGAGAAAAAAGTCCCAGTCTATCCAGCCTCTCCTTATAACTCAATCCATCAAGTCCCTGTAGCATCCGAGTAAATCTTTTCTGCACTCTTTCTAGTTTAATAATATCTTTTCTATAATAGGGTGACCAGAATTGCACACAGTATTAAAAGTGTGGCCTTTGGTAGATTGAACCAGGGCAGAACTTACTCAGGTAATGGTAGGGCGTTGGGGAGATCATAGAATCTACAGTGCAGAAGGAGGCCATTGGGCCCATCGAGTCTGCACCGACATCAATCCCACCCAGGCCCTATTCCCGTCACCCCTCATATTTACCCTACTAATACCCCTGACACTAAGGTTAATTTAATATGATCAATCAACCTAACCTGTATGTCTTTGGACTGTGGGAGGAAATCGGAGCACCCGGAGGAAACCCACGCTGACACGGGGAGAACAGGTATATACCAAAGGGCAAGAGTTATAGCTGGGAGAAAGGAAATTATGATGCGATTAGGCGAGATTTAGCTGGCATAGGTTGGGGAAGGAAACTGCAGGGGATGGGCACAATTGAAATGTGAAACTTGTTCAAGGAACAGCTACTACGCGTCCTTGATAAATATGTACCTGTCAGGCAGGGAGGACACAGTAAGAAGTTTAACAACACCAGGTTAAAGTCCAACAGGTTTATTTGGTAGCAAAAGCCACACAAGCTTTCGAGGCTCTGAGCCCCTTCTTCAGGTGAGTGGGAATTCTGTTCACAAACAGAACTTATAAGACACAGACTCAATTTACAGAATAATGGTTGGAATGCGAATACTTACAACTAATCCAGTCTTTAAGAAACAAAACAATGGGAGTGGAGAGAGCATCAAGACAGGCTAAAAAGATGTGTATTGTCTCCAGACAAGACAGCCAGTGAAACTCTGCAGGTCCACGCAACTGTGGGAGTTACAAATAGTGTGACATAAATTCTGATTCTAGGATCGCATGATAAAGACTCAGGAGGAAAAAAGCAGAAATATTTATGTGAAATAGTGTGACATAAACCCAATATCCCGGTTGAGGCCGTCCTTGTGTGTGCGGAACCTGGCTACCATAGGCAGGGAGGAAGCAGACGTGTGAGAGAACCGTGGTTTACTAAGGAGGTTGAATCTCTTGTGAAGAGGAAGAAGGAGACTTATGTTAAGATGAGACGTGAAGGATCAGTTAGGGCGCTTGAGAGTTACAAATTAGCCAGGAAGGACCTAAAGAAAGAGTTAAGAAGAGCCAGGAGGGGACATGAGAAGTCTTTGGCAAGTAGGATCAAGGAAAACCCTAAAGCTTTCTATAGGTATGTCAGGAGTAAAAGAATGACTAGGGTAAGATTAGGGCCAGTCAAGGACAGGAGTGGGAAGTTGTGCGTAGAGTCTGAAGAGATAGGAGAGGCACTAAATGAATATTTTTCATCGGTATTCACACTGGAGAGGGACAGTGTTGTTGAGGGGAGTACTGAGATGCAGGCTGTTGGACTGGATGGGATTGATGTTCATAAGGAGGAGGTGTTAGCAATTCTGGAAAGGGTAAAAATAGATAAGTCCCCTGGGACGGATGGGAATTATCCTAGGATTCTCTGGGAGGCTAGAGAGGAGATTGCAGAGCCTTTGGCTTTGATCTTTGTGTCGTCATTGTCTACAGGAACAGTGCCAGAAGACTGGAGGATAGCAAATGTTGTCCCCTTGTTCAAGAAGGGGAGTAGGGACAACCCTGGTAATTATAGACCAGTAAGCCTTACTTCTGTTGTGAGCAAAGTATTGGAAAGGATTATAAGAGATAGGATTTATAATCACCTAGAAAGGAATAATTTGATTAGGGATAGTCAGCACGGTTTTGTGAAGGGTAGGTCGTGCCTCACAAACCTTATTGAGTTCTTTGAGAAGGTGACCAAAGAGGTGGATGAGGGTAAAGCGGTTGATGTGGTGTATATGGATTTCAGCAAAGTGTTTGATAAGGTTCCACATGGTAAGCTTTTGCAGAAAATATGGACACATGGGATTGAGGGTGATTTAGTGGTTTGGATCAGGAATTGGCTAGCTGTAAGAAAACAAAGGGTGGTGGTTGATGGGAAATATTCATCCTGGAGTTCAGTTACTAGTGGTGTACCGCAAGGATCTGTTTTGGGGCCACTGCTGTTTGTCATTTTTATTAATGACTTGGATGAGGGCGTGGAAGGATGGATTAGTAAATTTGCGGATGACACTAAAGTCGGTGGAGTTGTAGACAGTGCGGAGGGAAGTGGCAGGTTACAGAGGGACATAGATAAGCTGCAGAGCTGGGCTGAGAGGTGGCAAATGGAGTTTAATGCGGAAAAGTATGAGGTGATCCACTTTGGAAGGAGTAACAGGAATACAGAGTACTGGGCTAATGGTAAGATACTTGGTAGTGTGGATGAACAGAGGGATCTGGGTGTCCATGTGCATAGATCCCTGAAAGTTGGCACCCAGGTTGATAGGGTTGTTAAGAAGGCGTACGGTGTGTTAGCTTTTATTGGTGGAGGGATTGAGTTTCGGAGCCAGGAGGTCATGCTGCAACCGTACAAAACTATGGTGCGGCCGCACTTGGAGTATTGTGTACAGTTCTGGTCGCCGCATTATAGGAAAGATGTGGAAGTGTTGGAAAGGGTGCAGAGGAGATTTACCAGGATGTTGCCTGGTATGGTGGGAAAATCGTATGAGGAAAGGCTGAGGGACTTGAGGTTGTTTTCGTTAGAGAGAAGAAGGTTAAGAGGTGACTTAATAGAGGCATACAAGATGATCAGAGGATTAGGTAGTGCAGAGCCTTTTTCCTCGGATGGTGTTGGCTAGCACGAGGGGACATAGCTTTAAATTGAGGGGTGAGAGATATAGGACAGATGTTAGAGGTAGGTTCTTTACTCAGAGAGTAGTAAGGGCGTGGAATGCCCTGCCTGCAGCAGTGGTGGACTCGTCAACGTTGAGAGCGTTCAAGTGGTTATTGGATAAACATATGGATATTAGAATAGTGTAGATTAGAGGAGCTTTAGATTGGTACCACTGGTCGGCGCAACATCGAGGGCCGAAGGGCCTGTACTGCGCTGTAATGTTCTATGTTCTATGCAAACTCCACACAGACAGAGACCCAAGGATGGAATTTTGTGAGGAGGTAACTAAGTGTGTTGATGAAGGTAGGGCAGTTGATGTCATATACATGGATTTTAGTAAGGCGTTTGATAAGGTCCCCCATGGTTGGCTTATGATGAAAGTGAGGAGGTGTGGGATAGAGGGAAAGTTGGCCGATTGGATAGGTAACTGGCTGTCTGATCGAAGACAGAGGGTGGTGGTCGATGGAAAATTTTCGGATTGGAGGCAGGTTGCTAGCGGAGTGCCGCAGGGATCAGTGCTTGGTCCTCTGCTCTTTGTGATTTTTATTAATGACTTCGAGGAGGGGGCTGAAGGGTGGATCAGTAAATTTGCTGATGACACCAAGATTGGTGGAATAGTGGATGAGGTGGAGGGCTGTTGTAGGCTGCAAAGAGACATAGATAGGATGCAAAGCTGGGCTGAAAAATGGCAAATGGAGTTTAACCCTGATAAATGTGAGGTGATTCATTTTGGTAGGACTAATATAAATGTGGATTACAGGGTCAAAGGTAGGGTTCTGAAGACTGTGGAGGAACAGAGAGATCTTGGGGTCTATATCCACAGATCTCTAAAGGTTGCCACTCAAGTGGATAGAGCTGTGAAGAAGGCCTATAATGTGTTAGCTTTTATTAACAGGAGGTTGGAGTTTAAGAGCCGTGGGGTTATGCTGCAACTGTACAGGACCTTGGTGAGACCACATTTGGAATATTGTGTGCAGTTCTGGTCACCTCACTATAAGAAGGATGTGGAAGCGCTGGAAAGAGTGCAGAGGAGATTTACCAGGATGCTGCCTGGTTTGGAGGGTAGGTCTTATGAGGAAAGGTTGAGGGAGCTGGGGCTGTTCTCTCTGGAGCGGAGGAGGCTGAGGGGAGACTTAATAGAGGTTTATAAAATGATGAAGGGGATAGATAGAGTGAACGTTCAAAGACTATTTCCTCAGGTGGATGGAGCTATTACAAGGGGGCATAACTATAGGTTTCGTGGTGGGAGATATAGGAAGGATATCAGAGGTAGGTTCTTTACGCAGAGAGTGGTTGGGGTGTGGAATGGACTGCCTGCAGTGATAGTGGAGTCAGACACTTTAGGAACATTTAAGCGGTTATTGGATAGGCACATGGAGCACACCAGGATGATAGGGAGTGGGATAGCTTGATCTTGGCTTCAGATAAAGCTCGGCACAACATCGTGGGCCGAAGGGCCTGTTCTGTGCTGTACTGTTCTATGTTCTATGGAATTGAACCCGGGTCCCTGGCGTTGTGAGGCAGCAGTGCTAACCACTAGAAAGTTCCAGAGCAAAGAGATCCAGGGTACAGGTTCATAGCTCCTTGAAAGTAGAGTCACAGGTGGACAGAGTGGTGAAGAAGGCATTCAGCATGCTTGGTTTCATTGGTCAGAACATTGATTACAGGAGTTGGGACGACTTGTTGAAGTCGTACAAGACACTGGTAAGGCCACACTTGGAATACTGTGTACAGTTCTGGTCACCATATTGTAGAAAGGATATTATTAAACTGGAAAGAGTGCAGAAAAGATTTACTAGGATGCTCCCAGGACTTGATGGTTGGAGTTATAAGGAGAGGCTGGATAGACTGGACTTTTTTCTATGGAGCGTAGAAGGCTGAGGGGTGATCTTATAAAAGAATAAGGGGCATAGTATAAAATAATGAGGGGCACAGATCAGCTAGAGAGTCAATATCTTTTCCCAAAGGTAGGGGAGTCTAAAACTGGAAGGCATAGGTTTAAGGTGAGAGGGGAGAGATACAAAAGTGTCCAGAGGAGCAATTTTTTCACACAGAGGGTGGTGAGTGTCTGGAACAAGCTGCCAGAGGTAGTAGTAGAGGCGGGTACAATTTTGTCTTTTAAAAAGCATTTAGACAGTTACATGGGTACGATGGGTATAGAGGGATATGGGCCAAATGAGGGCAATTGGGATTAGCTCAGGGGTTTAAAAAAAAGTGACATTGACAAGTTGGGCCGAAGGGCCTGTTTCCATGCTGTAAACCTCTCTGACTATTGCAGTCCATCGAAATTGTCCTTCAAAAATGTAAATTACCGTTTGATATTCAGGTCCTGACCGTGGTCACCTTGTAACAGGTCTCGAATGGCTATCAGGTCATACACATTCATTTCTATTTGAGTTGTCAGTTCATCCATTTTGATGCGAATGCTTTGATAGATTTCAGGACCCACAGTGCTGTTAGGGAGGCTGGAACCCTCACAACATTTAAGCAGCACTTAGATAAGCACTTGAAATGCAATTGCATACAAGGCTACAGACCAAGTGCTGGAAAATGGGATTAGAACAGATAGATGCTTGATGGCCAACATGGACATTGGGCCGAAGAGCCTCTTTCTATGCTGTAAAACTCTATGACTCTATGCTTGAGGTTTAAAAGCTGTAACTGTGTCAGGAGGAATGGGGGGAGGTTGGGTCCTGGGAAATGGATAGTTATTGGAATAAACACAATTTCTAATTGAAGATAGGCTGGCATTGTGTATGAAACAGTAATATCAATAATGTTCAGTAAGGAGAGCAATCTGTAGAATGTGTGTGTAATGGGCTGAGTTAGCAGCAGGAGGCGCTGCTGCCACCAGCTACACCATCCAGCTGCTCGACAGGTGCTGAAATGTCGGCTAAACGCCAATCCTTTTAACAGGGCGGATCCCTTTAACAACGGCGCGCTGACGCCAGGCGGGCTGGGTCACAAAGAGGCCGATGACGGGGCAGGTGCCGCCAGCGCCGCCACTGGTCAGAGCAGGGACAGCAGCCTGTGCTGCCGGGGAACAGCAGCACCACCCCATGGCCATACCGTGAATGGCAGCAGCTTCCCACAGTCTGGGCGGCGGACGCCCGGCACCAGTGCCAGTGGCTCGGATAGCCCCGGCTAATCGCTACACAGGCTTCAAAGACCAGATCCAGCAGGTCCTGGGCTGGAAGAAAGGGATAAAACAACAGACATCAGCAGCAGAATCACGGTCAGAGCAGGGCACCCACTTTGTCCTGGGGAAGGGTGCTGGGTCAGAGCAGGGCACCCACCTTGTCCTGGGGAAGGGTAATGGGTTAGAGCAGGGCACCCACTCTGTCCTGGGGAAGGGTATTGGGTCAGAGCAGGGCACCCACTCTGTCCTAGGGAAGGGTGCTGGGTCAGAGCAGAGTATTCAACCTTCCCTGGATAAGGTTCCAACATCAGACATGAACAGCCAGCCAGTAGCCATTGGTGATTCAAAACTTGAACAAAAAGTCCAAGCAATAAGTTGGAATTCTGAATTGGAACCAACCAACCATCAAACCGTGGATTCAGGATCAGAACAGGTAACTCCAGGCTTTGACTGGAGCAACAGATCAAAGCAGGGCACCCAGTCTGTACTGGGAGAGGGTGCTGTATTGCAACAGGGCACCCAGTCTGTACTGGGAGAGGGTGCTGGGCTAGATCAGGGTGCCCAGCCTTTTGTTAGTTGCAATTTAGGATCAGAAAGAATGATTCAGTTTGTTGTTGGAAATCCAATTACAGAAAAATACATTCTTCTGAAATGTATGGGTGAGGGGGGAGGGTCCGAGCAGGGGGTCCAGCCTGTCCTGAGTGAGGGGAAGAGGTCCGAGCAGGGGGTTCAGCCTGTTCTGAGTGAGGGGAAGAGGTCCGAGCAGGGGGTCCAGCTTGTCCTGAGTGAGGGGAAGAGGTCCGAGCAGGGGGTTCAGCCTGTTCTGAGTGAGGGGAAGAGGTCCGAGCAGGGGGTCCAGCTTGTCCTGAGTGAGGGAAGGGGGTCCAAGCAGGGGGTTCAGCCTGTTCTGAGTGAGGGGAGAGGGTTTGAGCAGGGGGTCCAGCCTGTCCTGGGTGAGGGAAGGGGGTCTGAGCCGGGGGTCCAGCCTGTCCTGAGTGAGGGAAGGGGGTCTGAGCAGGGGTCTGTCCTGAGTGAGGGAAGGGGGTCTGAGCAGGGGGTTCAGCCTGTTCTGAGTGAGGGGAGAGGGTTTGAGCAGGGGGTCCAGTCTATCCTGGGTGAGGGGAAAGGGTCTGAGCCGGGGGTCCAGCCTGTCCTGGGTGAGGGAAGGGGGTCCAAGCAGGGGTCTGTCCTGAGTGAGGGAAGGGGGTCTGAGCAGGGGATTCAGCCTGTTCTGAGTGAGGGGAGAGGGTTTGAGCAGGGGGTCCAGTCTATCCTGGGTGAGGGGAAAGGCTCCGAGCCGGGGGTCCAGGCTGTCCTGGGTGAGGGAAGGGGGTCCGAGCAGGGGGTCCAGCCTGTCCTGAGTGAGGGGAGAGAGTTTGAGCAGGGAGTCAGAATGAATCTGGGATCCAATCCAAGGATTCCGAATGTGGATGTGAAGTTGGGATCAGATGAAAAGCCACAAGCAACTACAGATTCTCAATATACACAGTCAACTGTAGACCGAGGCGCACAGTCAAAGCAGCGAACCAAACCTGTTGTACTTCGCAATGTGAGGCCAACACAGCACATACAATCGTTTCTGTCCTGGGAGAAGAGGTCAGAGCACTGCATTCATCTCCCTTTGGATGTGAATAGGATCAGCAAACAGCGCAAACAACCTCTCAAGTGCCATGGTATGGTCGGATTGGAGCCTTGGGTGCAGCCTGCACCCAATGAGAACGCAGGTCTGGAGCGACAAATCTTCATTAGTCTCACTCGAAACCTGAGCTACATTTCAGGTCTGTACGATAGTGTCCGCCTGGCTGATGGATTCGGCCCACCTGAGCAGCACAGTTCACCAGATGGATCGCACCTTGGTCCAGGTAAGAAGGACTTGCCACCACAGCCAATTGTGCGGAAGAGGGCAAAATCCTGCCCAGGTTCCCCAACAGAAAGACGGGTGCGTAACAATAGCATAAAAAGTAACAGAGTGAGATTTGCTGATTCACTTGGCTTAGAGTTAACTGAAGTTCGAAGCTTTAACTCAACAGATGAGCCAAATGTGCCTGATTACGTATTCAACAGCCTTATTAACCGGGAACCTATTGCACGGCTGATTTGGGTGCAGAGTTTTAAAAGGGAATTTACCAATCCCAAGGAAGGTGTAAATTTTGATGAGCGCGTGATCAGGCAAAAGGTGTGCCTGGAGGCAGTGACAGACACAGAATTGGTTCTTAGTGGTACCATCCTGGTTCTAAACCTGGCATATCATAAGGAGGTGATAGTCCGTTACACCTGCAGTGATTGGGATGTTTTCACTGATGTTCCAGCCTTATTTGAAAGCAGCATTGAAGGCAAAACTGACCGCTTCACCTTCACTTTGAACTTATCAGTTCATGTTCTGAAGCCAGGCTCCTGTGTCCAGTTTGCTATTAAGTACACAGTCAATGGAATAGACTTCTGGGACAACAATGACAGTAACAATTATAGGATGACTTACCAGCCTTTTCAGATCACAGTCCCCATCAGTGATGACAGCTTGGTTAATTCCAACTGACCATTATCGTTTGTGAACTGAGAACAGTGAGGCAAGCACACATCGGGATAAACTTCTAGCCTTCAGGAAGATCCACCACGGCTGGCCACAGCACACAAAGCAGCCCGAAACTGAGGCACAGGCAGAATTCACTCAGGGCTATCGTGTGAGTTAATTGAAGGCCCAAGGACAACTCAATCAACTCAACAAAAAAGAGCAAGTCATGGTTGACTGACTTGGCTGAAATTGTCTGGGACCTTGTGACAACAGCAGAATGTGGCTTTGTCTCAGACTCTGCTGAAAGTGTGGCCACATTCAAATTGCTGATTGGCATAGTTGATAAGAGTTAACACACAGCAATATTTGGTTCCAGGATATGTCTCACCTGGAGATCTCAGTACTGGTGTCAATGCATACGCTGTTCTGCACCTTAAGTAATAGACCCGATCTGGGGAATGATGGGAAAAGCCGTTCTGTGCACCTGTCAATAATGTTTGGACAAGCTCTCATAATGACCTCTGAACTATGGCCCATTCTGACCTTGAATTGATGATTAAACTCTTAGTTGATATTCAGGACTGCCAGAATCATTATTATACAAGAGAAATGTGAAAGAGCGTTTCAAGCTCCAATTTCAGGACTGATTGGTAAATATCTCCTATTTTTGAGATATAATTTGCATCAGATTTCACGCTGACATTGGGTGAAGAATTCTCCATGTCCCTAATAAGACAATAAGATTTCGGAGCAAAATTAGGCCATTCGGCCCATCAGGTCTGCTCTGCCATTCAATCATGGCTGATATGATTCTCATCCCCATTCTCTTGCCTTCTCCCCATAACCCTTGATCCCCTTATTGATGAAGAACATATCCCTTTCTTAAAGACACTGCATGACCTGGCCTCCACAGCCCTGTTGCAATGAGTTCCACAGATTCACCACCCACTGGCTGAAGAAATTCCTCCTCATCTCAGTTTTAAAGGAGCATCCCTTCACTCTGAGGTTGTGCCTTCGAGTTCTATTCTCTCCCACTGGTGGAAACATCCTCTCCACATCCTATCTAGGCCTCTCAGTATTTTGTAAATTTCAATTAGATCCCCCCTCATCCTTCTAAGCTCCATCGAGTATAGACCCAGATTCCTCAACCGCTCCTCATATGACAAACCCTTCATTCCTGGGATCATTCTTGTGAAAGTCCTCTGGACCCCCTCCAAGGCCAGAACATCCTTCCTTAGGTATGGAGCCCAAAACTGCTCACAATATTCCAAGTGGGGTCTGACCAGAGCCTTATACATAATGCATAATCCCATTTCCAGAGTGTTTGTTGCACATGTCCATTCGTTTGGACACTGGGAAGTGGGTGTTTAAAACCCCAGGTATTTTACATATATTTAAAAATAAGTTATTAGCAGCTTCAGAAGGTGTTGCAACACGGCAGGGATCTGGTTACAATGGGCACTTTATTTTGTTTTGTATTTTTATTCCAATTCAATCAAATCAAGTCCAATTCAGAGTCTCAACAAGTTGAGACATTCCCGATCCAAGCTGACAAGACAGGACTCTCACCTCCTGTCTTGGGCTTGTATTGTTCCACAGAATTTTGCAATATTAAGCAATCTGATAAAATCAATATTAACATGAGCAGAGAGTGAATGAAATCTTGTAAAACGTCAGCAATAAATGTTAAAAAGTTAAATGATTAAATTGCTTGTAAACATAGGAGCAAGTTGGGAATGACAGTGAACACTGACACAGAAATATAGAAGACAGGCAACACATGTTTCTAATCTGAGCTAGTTAATTTGAGCACAGGCAGCATTTGCTGTTTTGACTCAATGTCAGTCCACTTGCCTCAGACATCAGAGTTTGCGTCGAGGAGCTCAGACCATAATCGACACTGAAACTTGTGGAGTACTGAGGGAGTACAGCACTGTTTCAGAGACCATAGTTCAGTCAGGATGTTGAGCTGAGGTCCGGATTGTCGGCCCAAGTGGACGATACAATCAATATTTTAAAATATAAGTGGAAGCAGGAGTAGATCGGTCAGCCCTTTGAGGCTGCTTCCCCATTTAGAAATCATAGAAACCCTACAGTGCAGAAGGAGGCCATTCGGCCCATCGAGTCTGCACCGACCACAATCCCACCCAGGCCCTACCCCCACATATTTTACCCGCTAATCCCTCTAACCTACGCATCTCAGAACTCTAAGGGGCAATTTTTAACCTGGCCAATCAACCTAACCCGCACATCTTTGGACTGTGGGAGGAAACCAGAGCACCCGGAGGAAACCCACGCAGACACGAGGAGAATGTGCAAACTCCACACAGACAGTGACCCGAGCCGGGAATCGAACCCGGGACCCTGGAGCTGTGAAGCAGCAGTGCTAACCACTGTGCTACCGTGCCGCCCCCTACGATTACTACGATGACATCTGCTCTTTGTCCTCAGTTCAATTTCAATATTAAAACAGTGACCCCATAAACTTCAAAAGTAATTCATTAAATTCATTACTCTGTCCATTCCCCATATCCCTTAATTATCTGAACAAAAAACTGTTTATCACAGCATCAAATTTATTATGGAGCATCTGCTGGGGCAGAGAATCCCAAAGAATCACAAACCCCCTCCAAGAGTGAAGAAATTTCTCCTCATCTCAGTCCTAAATGATCAGCTCCTGATCCTGTGCCTCCGTGTTTTTTTTTATAGAAACCCTACAGTACAGAAAGACGCCATTCGGCCCATCGAGTCTGCACCGACCACAATCCCACCCACGCCCTACCCCCCCATATCCCTATATATTTTACCCACTAATCCCTCTAACCTACACATCTCAGGACACTAAGGGGCAATTTTAGCATGACCAATCAACCTAATCCGCACATTTTTGGACTGTGGGAGGAAACCGGAGCACCCGGAGGAAACCCACGCAGACACGAGGGGAATGTGCAAACTCCACACAGACAGTGACCCAAGCCAGGAATCGAACCCAGGTCCCTGGAGCTGTGAAGCAGCAGTGCTAACCACTGCGCTACCATGCCGCCCATGTGTTTTAGATTCCCTGACCAGCAGAAACAATCTCTCAGCATCCACCCTATCAAACCCCTTCAGAATAGTGTAGATTTCAGTGAAATTGCCTCTCATTCTCCTAAATATAATCCCATTTACTCAGCCTGTTCTGAACAGGTGAGAAGAGGTGAAATGGCTCCTCTCTATTCGTCCTCCTCATTGGTCACAACAAAATGTTAAGCATCTGTTTTCACAAGGAAAAGCCTTTTCCAAATTAGAATGTATTTAACTATTAATGCAGTGTGCAATAACAGATGATCAAACACCATTTTCTCACAAAGAGCAACTTTATTAACCACTCAACCTGAGAAAGAAAAGTACGCAATGTCATGAATAAGGTTTCAAGGTCGCAGGAGTGTACTGGCAGGCAGGAAGGTGGTTTGAAGTGTGTCTACTTCAACGCCAGGAGCATCCGGAATAAGGTGGGTGAACTTGCAGCATGGGTTGGTATCTGGGACTTCGATGTTGTGGCCATTTCTGAGACATGGATAGCGCAGGGACAGGAATGGTTGTTGCAGGTTCAGGGGTTTAGCTGTTTCAGTAAGATCAGGGGAGGTGTGGCATTGTTAGTCAGGGACAGTATTACGGTGGCAGAAAGGACGTTTGATGAGGACTCGTCTACTGAGGTAGTTTGGGCTGAGGTTAGAAACAGCAAAGGAGAGGTCACCCTGTTGGGAGTTTTCTATAGGCCTCCGAAAAGTTCCAGAGATGTAGAGGAAAGGATTCCAAAGGTGATTCTGGATAGGAGTGAAAGTAACAGGGTAGTTGTTATGGGGGACTTTAACTTTACAAATATTGACTGGAAACGCTATAGTTCGAGTACTTTAGATGGGTCAGTTTTTGTCCAATGTGTGCAGGAGGGTTTCCGACACAGTATGTAGATAGACCAACAAGAGGCGAGGCCACATTGGATTTGGTACTGGGTAATCAACCAGGCCAGGTGTTAGATTTGGAGGTAGGTGAGCACTTTGGTGATAGTGACCACAATTTGGTTACGTTTACTTTAGCGATGGAAAAGGATAGGTATATACCGCAGGGTAAGTGTTATAGCTGGGGGAAAGGAAATTATGATGCAATTAGGCGAGATTTAGGATGCATAGGATGGGGAAGAAATCTGCAGGGGATGGGCACAATTGAAATGTGGAGCTTGTTCAAGGAACAACTACTGCGTGTCCTTGATAAGTATGTACCTGTCAGGCAGGAAGGAAGTGGTCGAGCGAGGGAACCGTGGTTTACTAAAGAAGTTGAATCTCTTGTGAAGAGGAAGAAGGAGACTTATGTTAAGATGAGACGTGAAGGCTCAGTTAGGGCGCTTGAGAGTTACAAGTTAGCCAGGAAGGACCTAAAGAGAGAGCTAAGAAGAGCCAGGAGGGGACATGAGAAGTCTTTGGCAGGTAGGATCAAGGAAAACCCTAAAGCTTTCTATAGGTAGCGCAGTGGTTAGCACTGCTGCTTCACAGCTCCAGGGTCCTGGGTTCGATTCCCGGCTCGGGTCACTGTCTGTGTGGAGTTTGCACATTCTCCTCGTGTCTGCGTGGGTTTCCTCCGGGTGCTCCGGTTTCCTCCCACAGTCCAAAGATGTGCGGGTTAGGTTGATTGGCCAGGTTAAAAATTGCCCCTTAAAATCCTGAGATGCGTAGGTTAGAGGGCTTAGCAGGGTAAATATGTGGGGGTAGGGCCTGGGTGGGATTGTGGTCGGTGCAGACTCGATGGGTCGAATGGCCTCCTTCTGCACTGTAGGGTTTCTATGATTTCTAGGTATGTCAGGAAAATAAGAATGACTAGGGTAAGATTAGGGCCAGTCAAAGTTGTGCGTGGAGTCCGAAGAGAAGGAGAGGTGCTAAATGAATAATTTTCGTCAGTATTCACACAGGAAAAAGACAATGTTGTCGAAGAGAATACTGAGATACAGACTATTAGACTAGACGGGATTGAAGTTCATAAGGAGGAGGTGTTAGCAATTCTGGAAAGTGTGAAAATAGATAAGTCCCCTGGGGCCGGATGGGATTTATCCGAGGATTCTCTGGGAAGCTAGGGAGGAGATTGCAGAGCCTTTGGCTTTGATCTTTATGTCGCCATTGTCTACAGGAATAACGCCAGAAGACTGGAGGATAGCAAATGTTGTCCCCTTGGTACTTATAGACCAGCGAGCCTTACTTCTGTTGTGGCAAAGTTTTGGAAAGGATTATAAGAGATAGGATTTATAATCATCTAGAAAGGAACAATTTGATTAGGGATAGTCAGCATGGTTTTGTGAAGGGTAGGTCGTGCCTCACAAACCTTATTGAGTTCTTTGAGAAGGTGACCAAAGAGGTGGATGAGGGTAAAGTAGTTGATGTGTTGTATATGGATTTCAGTAAAGCGTTTGATAAGGTAGCCCATGGTAGGCTATTGCAGAAAATGCGGAGGCATGGGATTGGGGGTGATTTTGAGGTTTGGATCAGAAATTGGCTAGCTGTAAGAAAACAGAGGGTGGTGGTTGATGGGAAATGTTCATCTTGGAGTTCAGTTACTAGTGGTGTACCGCAAGGATCTGTTTTGGGGGCACTACTGTTTGTCATTTTTATAAATGACCTGGATGAGGGCGTAGAAGGATGGGTTAGTAAATTTGCGGATGACACTAAAGTCGGTGGAGTTGTGGACAGTGCGGAAGGATGTTGCAGGTTACAGAGGGACATAGATAAGCTGCAGAGCTGGGCTGAGAGGTGGCAAATGGAGTTTAATGTGGAAAAGT
The DNA here is from genome assembly GCF_964213995.1 of Mustelus asterias. Taxonomy (NCBI): domain Eukaryota; kingdom Metazoa; phylum Chordata; class Chondrichthyes; order Carcharhiniformes; family Triakidae; genus Mustelus; species Mustelus asterias. The sequence goes on along the minus strand of NC_135820.1, from coordinate 22,124,973 downwards.
GTGAGGTGATTCTCTTTGGAAGGAGTAACAGGAATACAGAGTACTGTGCTAATGGTAAGATACTTGGTAGTGTGGATGAGCAGAGAGATCTCGGTGTCCATGTGCATAGATCCCTGAAAGTTGGCACCCAGGTTTGATAGGGTTGTTAAGAAGGCGTACAGTGTGTCAGCTTTTATTGGTAGAGGGATTGAGTTTCGGAGCCATGATGTCATGTTGCAGCTGTACAAAACTCTGGTGCGGCCGCACTTGGAGTATTGCGTACAGTTCTGGTCGCCGCATTATAGGAAGGATGTGGAAGCATTGGAAAGGGTGCAGAGGAGATTTACCAGGATGTTGCCTGGTATGGTGGGAAGGTCTTATGAGGAAAGGCTGAGTGACTTGAGGCTGTTTTCGTTAGAGAGAAGAAGGTTAAGAGGTGACTTAATAGAGGCATACAAGATGATCAGAGGATTAGATAGGGTGGACAGTGTGAGCCTTTTTCCTCGGATGGTCATGGCTAGCACGAGGGGACATAGCTTTAAATTGAGGGGTGATAGGTATACGACAGATGTCAGAGGTAGGTTCTTCACTCAGAGAGTAGTAAGGGTGTGGAATGCCCTGCCTGCAACAGTCGTGGACTCATCAACATTAAGGGCATTTAAAGGGTCATTGGATAAACATATGGATGATATTGGATAGTGTAGGTTAGATGGGCTTTAGATTCGTTTCACAGGTCGGCGCAACATCGAGGGCCGAAGGGCCTGTACTGCGCTGTAATGTTCTATGTCTCTCACAAACACACATACTCACCACACGCTGTCTCTCTCACACGCTGTCACAAACACACATACACTCTCTCTCACACACATGCTCACACACACACACTTTCGCACACTCTTGCACACAATCTCTCAGACACACACGCACATACACTCTCTCTTGCACACATGTGCACACACACATACTCTCTTTCGCAAACACGCTCACCACACATACATATTCTCGCAAACACACCACACACATGCTGTCTCACACACACGCTTCCTCTTGCTCACACAGAGAAATACATATGATCTCTCAGGGACAGGTAATGTGTGTGGATGGAGGAGTTGGAATCCTTGAAAGTAGAAAGGTCACCAGGACCAGATGGATTGTTCCCTAGGATGTTGAAGGAGGTCAGGGAGGGAAGATGAGGAGAGACTGAGCAGATTGGGTTTGTACTCGTTGGAATTTAGAAGGCTGAGGGGGGATCTTATAGAGACCTATAAGATAATGAAGGGGCTGGATAGAGTAGAGGTGGAGAGATTCGTTCCACTTAGAAAGGAAACTGGAACTAGAGGGCACAGCCTCAAAATAAAGGGGGGTCGGTTTAGGACAGAGTTGAGGAGGAACTTCTTCTCTCAGAGGGTGGTGAATCTCTGGAATTCTCTGCCCATTGAAGTGGTGGAGACTACCTCATTGAATATATTTAAATCACGGATAGATGGATTCCTGATCGGTAAGGGAATTAGGGGTTATAGGGATCAGGCGGGTAAGTGGAACTGATCCACTTCAGATCAGCCATGATCTTATTGATTGGTGGGGCAGGCTCGAGGGGCTAGATAGCCTACTCCTGCTCCTATTTCTTATGTTCTTTGGCAGGTAGGTGCTGGACAAATTGAGGACTGCAAATATGGTTGCTTAAAAAGAGTACGAAGGAAATGCCAAACAATTATAGGGCAGTTAGTCTTACTTCAGTGGTGGGCAAATTGTTAGAATCAATCCTGTCACTAAGACATGGAATAGTCAGGGATAGTCAACATGGCTTTGTTGAGGAAAGGCCATGCCTTACCAATTTGATTGAATTCTTTGAGGAAGTGACAAAGAGGATCGATGAAGGTAGTGCAGTGGATGTTGTCTACATGGATTTTAGTAAGGCATTTGACAAGGTCCCACATGGCAGACTAATCAAAAAAGTACAAGCCCATAGGATACAAGGTAATATGGCGAATTGGATCGAAAGTTGACTTTGTAACAGGAAACAAAGGTTGATGGTTGTCCTTGCGAGTGGAAAGATGTTTCAAGTGATGTTGTGCAGGGCTTGGTGTTGGGACCCCTGTTGTTGTGTTATATATTAATGATTTGGGCTTGAACGTGGGGACGCTATTGGAAAATTTGCAGACAACACAAAAATTGGCCGTGTGCACAACACACTGAGCACTGCCCTGATTTATAGTGTGTCACACTGAACACTGTCCTGATTTACAGCGCATCACACTGGCCACTGTCCTGATTTACAGTGCGTCACACTGGCCACTGACCTGATAGTGTGTCACACTGGGACCTGTCCTGATTTACAGTGCATCACACTGAATACAGTCCTGATTTACAGTGCGTCACACTGAGCACTGTCCTGATTTACAGTGTGCCACACTAGACACTGTCCTGATTTACAGTGGGCCACACTGGACATTGTCTTGATTTACAGTGTGCCACACTGGATACTGTCCTGATTTACAGTGCATCACACAGAACACTGTCCTGATTTTACAGTATCACACTGGGCACTGTCCTGATTTAGAACATAGAACATAGAACATAGAAAAACTACAGCACAAACAGGCCCTTCGGCCCACAAGTTGCGCCGCTCGTGTCCCTACCTACCTAGGCTTATATATAGGCCTACCTATAACCCTCAATCCTATTAAGTCCCATGTACTCATCCAGAAGTCTCTTAAAAGACCCTATCGAGTTTGCCTCCACCACCACTGACGGCAGCCGATTCCACTCACCCACCACCCTCTCAGTGAAAAATTTACCCCTGACATCTCCTCTGTACCTACTCCCCAGCACCTTAAACCTGTGTCCTCTCGTAGCAACCATTTCAGCCCTGGGAAAAAGCCTCTGAGAATCCACCCGATCTATACCTCTCAACATTTTGTAAACCTCTATCAGGTCACCTCTCATCCTTCGTCTCTCCAAGGAGAAAAGACCGAGCTCCCTCAACCTATCCTCATAAGGCATGCCACCCAATCCAGGCAACATCCTTGTAAATCTCCTCTGCACCCTTTCTATGGCTTCCACATCCTTTCTGTAATGAGGTGACCAGAACTGCGCGCAGTACTCCAGGTGGGGTCTGACAAGGGTCTTATAAGGCTGCATCATTATCCCCCGACTCCTAAACTCAATCCCTCGATTGATGAAGGCCAGCACACCATACACCTTCTTAACCACCTGCTCTACCTGCAAGGCCGATTTAAGAGTCCTATGGACCCGGACCCAAGGGCCTTCTGATCCTCTACACTGCTGAGAGTCTTACCCCTGATATTATACTTCTTCATCCCATTTGACCTGCCAAAATGGATCACTACACATTTATCCGGGTTGAAGTCCATCTGCCACTTCTCCGCCCAGTCTTACATCCTATCTATGTCACTCTGCAGTTTCTGACATCTCTCCAAACTTTCCACAACACCACCAACCTTCGTGTCGTCGGCAAACTTGCCAACCCATCCCTCCACTTCCACATCCAGGTCATTTATGAAGATGACAAACAGCAAGCGTCCCAGAACAGATCCCTAGGGCACTCCCAGGGATGGTGACCAACCTCCATTCAGAAAAAGACCCATCTACAACCACTCTCTGCCTTCTGCAGGCAAGCCAGTTCTGGATCCACAAGGCAACAGCCCCTTAGATCCCATGCCCTCTCACTATCTTGAGAAGTCTTGCATGGGGGACCTTATCGAACGCCTTGCTGAAGTCCATGTAAACCACATCTACCGCTTTTCCTTCAATGTGTTTAGTCACATTTTCAAAGAGCTCCACCAGGCTCGTAAGGCACGATTTGCCTTTGACAAAGCCGTGCTGACTACATTTGAGCATACTAAACTTCTCTAAATGTTCATAAATCCTGTCCCTCAGGATCTTCTCCATCAACTTACCAACCACGAGGTCGGTAATTTCCTGGGCTATCCCTATTCCCTTTCTTGAAAATAGGAACCACATCCGCAATCCTCCAATCCTCTGGAACCTCTCCCGTCTCCATCGACGACGCAAAGATCATCGCCAGAGGTTCTGCAATCTCTTCCCTCGCCTCCCACAGTAACCTGGGGTGCATCCCATCCGGTCCTGGCGACTTATCTATCCTGATGCTATTTAAAATTTCCAACACATCCTCTTTCTTAATGTCCACAAATTCAATCTTTTCAGTCCACCGCAACCCTGTAGTACAACCACCCAGGTCTTTTTCCACCGTGAATACAGAGGTAAAGTATTCGTTAAGCACCTCTGCTATTTCTTCCGGTTCTTCCGGATAATAGTCTGCCTCCCTGGTGCCAGGGTACTGGATGTCTCCGAGAGGGTCGGAAGCATATTAAAAAGGGAAGGTAATCAAACAGATGTAATTGTACACATTGGTGAAAATGACGTAGGTAGAAAGAGCAGGGGGGTCATACGAGAGCAATTCAGAGAGATGGGTGCTAGGCTAAAAAATAAGGCCTCTAGGGTAGCAATCTCTGGACTGCTCCCGGTGCCTAGTGCTAGTGAGACCAGGAACAGGGAGATTCTACAATTGAACAAGTGGCTAAAGGACTGGTGCAACAGGGAGGGTTTCAAATTCATAGATCATTGGGAAGTCTTCATGAGAGGATGGCACCTGTACGGAAAGGATCGGTTACACCTTAACTGGAAGGGCACAAATATCCTGGCTGTGAGTTTTGCGAGAGTGTTTCGGCAGGGTTTAAACTAGTGTGGCAGGGGGGTGGGGATCAAAACAGTAGGTCAGTAAGTACTGAGGCTGGGGTCGAGCTGGGGGCCAGGGCAAGGCTAGCTAAGAAGAAGAGCATTCTGGAGCAGGATGCCCTGAGTGGGCCTGGAGGTCTGGAGTGAATCTGTTTCAATGCGAGGAGCGTAATAGGTAAGACAAATGAACTTAGGGCCTTAATGCTTACACGGAATTTGGATGTGGTTGCGGTGACGGAGACATGGTTAAAAGGACAGGACTGGCAGCTGAATATTCCGGGGTATAAGTGTTTTAGGCGAGACAGAGGAGGGGCTAAAAAAGGTGGGGGAGTAGCAGTATTAGTTAATGAGCATATTACAGCGGTGCAGAGGGTGGACAATTTAGAGGGGTCATGTAATGAGTCGCTGTGGGTGGAGCTCAGAAACAGGAAAGGTGCAGTCACTATGCTGGGGGTATACTACAGGCCACCGAACAGCCCACAGGAAGTGGAGGAACGGCTATGTCAGGAGATTCTGGATATGTGCAGAAAAGTGGGAGACTTCAATTTCCCTGGTATAGACTGGAAAGTGCTTAGGGCTGGGGGTCTGGACGGGGAGGAATTTGTAAAATGCGGACTGGAAGGTTCTTTGGAACAGTATGTAGATAGCCCAACTAGAGAGGGGGCTATACTGGATCTAGTTCTGGAAAATGAGCCCAGTCAGGTCGTCAAAATTTCGGTAGGGGAACATGTGGCAAATAGTGACCACAACTCTGTTAACTTTAGGATAGTAATGGACAAGGATGAGTGCTGTCCTACGGGCAGGGTGCTACATTGGGGGAAGGCTAACTATAGCCGGATTAGGCAGGAATTGGTGGCCGTTGATTGGTAGAGGCTGTTTGGGGGTAAGTCTATGTCTGGCATGTGGGACTCTTTTAAGGAACAGTTGATAAGGCTGCAGGACAGGCATGTGCCTGTAAAAAGCAAGGGGAGGAAAGGTAGGATTCGAGAGCTGTGGATAACCAGGGAAATTGAGGATCTGATCAAAAAGAAAAGAGAGGCGTACGTTAGGTCCAGGCAACTGAAAACAGATGGAGCTCTGGAGGAATACAGAGAGAGTAGGAAAGAACCCAAAAGGGGAGTAAGAAGGGCAAAAAGAGGTCACAAAATGTTCTTGGCAGACAGGATTAAGGAGAACCCTAAGGCATTTTTACATATGTTAGGAACAAAAGAGTTGTCAGGGAAAAAGTCGGACCTTTCAGGGACAAAGGAGGGGACTTATGCTTAGAACCCAAGGGAATAGGGAAGATCCTAAATGAATACTTTGCATCGGTATTCAAAAAGGAGAGGGACTTGTTGACTGGGAGTGTTGACCCGTTAGAGAGAATCTCCATTACAAGGGAGGAAGTGTTAGGTTTTTTAGGTAACATTAAAACTGACAAATCCCCAGGGCCTGATGGCATCTATCCTAGACTGCTCAGGGAGACAAGTGATGTAATTGCTGGGCCTCTCTCGGAAATCTTTGTCTCTTCATTGGACACAGGTGAGGTCCCTGAGGATTGGAGGATAGCGAATGTGGTACCGTTATTTAAGAAGGGTAGCAGGGATAACCCTGATAATTATAGGCCAGTGAGGTTGACGTCCCTGGCAGGGAAGTTGTTGGAGAGGATTCTTAGAGACAGGATGTATGTGCATTTAGAACGGAACAATCTCATTAGTGACAGACAGCATGGTTTTGTAAGAGGGAGGTCATGCCTTACAAATTTGGTAGAGTTTTTTGAGGAAGTGACAAAAACGGTTGATGAAGGAAGGGCCGTGGATGTCATCTATATGGATTTCAGTAAGGCATTTGACAAAGTCCCTCATGGCAGGTTGGTTAAGAAGGTTAAGGCTCATGGGATACAAGGAGAGGTGGCTAGATGGGTAGAAAACTGGCTTGGCCACAGGAGACAGAGGGTAGCAGTCGAAGGGTCTTTTTCCGGCTGGAGGTCTGTGACCAGTGGTGTTCCGCAGGGCTCTGTACTGGGACCTCTGCTATTTGTGATATATATAAATGATTTGGAAGAAGGTGTAACTGGTGTTATCAGCAAGTTTGCGGATGATACGAAGATGGCTGGACTTGTGGTTAGTGATGAACATTGTCGGACAATACAGCAGGATATAGATAGGCTGGAAAATTGGGCGGAGAAACGGCAGATGGAATTTAATCCGGATAAATGCAAAGTGATGCATTTTAGAAGAACTAACGTAGGAGGGAGTTATACAATAAATGGCAGAGTCATCAAGTGTATAGAAACACAGAGGGACCTAGGTGTGCAAGTCCACAAATCCTTGAAGGTGGCAGCACAGGTGGAGAAGATGGTGAAGAAGGCATATGGTATGCTTGCCTTTATAGGACGGGGTATAGAGTATAAAAGCTGGAGTCTGATGTTGCAGCTGTATAGAACGCTGGTTCGGCCACATTTGGAGTACTGCGTCCAGTTCTGGTCGCCGCACTACCAGAAGGACGTGGAGGCGTTAGAGAGAGTGCAGAGAAGGTTTACCAGGATGTTGCCTGGTATGGAGGGTCTTAGCTATGAGGAGAGATTGGGTAGACTGGGCTTGTTCTCCCTGGAAAGACGGAGAATGAGGGGAGACCTAACAGAGGTGTACAAAATTATGAAGGGTTTGACAGGGTGAACAGTGGGAAGCTTTTTCCCAGGTCGGAGGTGACGATCACGAGGGGTCACGGCTCAAGGTGAGAGGGGCGAGGTATAACTCAGATATCATAGAAATCATAGAAATCATAGAAACCCTACAGTGCAGAAGGAGGCCATTCGGCCCATCGAGTCTGCACCGACCACAATCCCACCCAGGCCCTACCCCCACATATTTACCCGCTAATCCCTCTAACCTATGCATCTCAGGACTCTAAGGGGCAATTTTTAACCTGGCCAATCAACCTAACCCGCACATCTTTGGACTGTGGGAGGAAACCGGAGCACCCTCCATGTGCAAACTCCACACAGACAGTGACCCGAGCCGGGAATCGAACCCGGGACCCTGGAGCTGTGAAGCAGCAGTGCTAACCACTGTGCTACTGTGCCGCCATCAGAGGGATGTTTTTTACACTGAGAGTGGTGGGGGCCTGGAATGCGTTGTCAAGTAGGGTGGTGGAGGCAGACATGCTGGCATCGTTTAAGACTTACCTGGATAGTCACATGAGCAGTCTGGGAATGGAGGGCTACAAACGAATGCTTTAGTTGGACCAAGGAGCGGCACAGGCTTGGAGGGCCGAAGGGCCTGTTTCCTGTGCTGTACTGTTCTTTGTTTACAGTGCATCACACAGAACACTGTCCTATTTAGTGTCACACTGGGCACTGTCCTGATTTATAGTGCGTCACACTGAACATTGCCCTGATTTACAGTGTGTCACTCTGATCACTATCCTGATTTACAGTGTGTCACTCTGATCACTGTCCTGATTTACAGTGTGTCACTCTGATCACTGTCCTGATTTACAGTGCATCACACTGATCACTGTCCTGATTTACAGTGTCACACTGGACACTGTCCTGATTTACAGTGCGTCACTCTGATCACTATCCAGATTTACAGTACGGCACACTGATCACTGTCCTGATTTACAGTGCATCACACTGATCACTGTCCTGATTTACAGTGCATCACACTGGACACTGTCCTGATTTACAGTGTCACACTGGACACTGTCCTGATTTACAGTGTGTCACACTGGAAAATGTCCTGATTTACAGTGTCACACTGCAGACTGTCCTGATTTACAGTGTGTCATGGTGGGCACTGTCCTGATTTACAGTGCGTCACTCTGAACACTGTTCTGATTTACAGTGCATCACATTGGACACTGTCCTGATTTACAGTGCATCACATTGGACACTGTCCTGATTTACAGTGCGTCACACTGAGCACTGTCCTGATTTACAGTGCATCACACTGGACACTGTCCTGATTTACAGTGTCACACTGGACACTGTCCTGATTTACAGTGTGTCACACTAGACACTGTCCTGATTTACAGTGTGTCACACTGGAAAATGTCCTGATTTACAGTGTCACACTGCGGACTGTCCTGATTTACAGTGTGTCATGGTGGGCACTGTCCTGATTTACAGTGCATCACTCTGAACACTGTTCTGATTTACAGTGCATCACATTGGACACTGTCCTGATTTACAGTGCATCACATTGGACACTGTCCTGATTTACAGTGCGTCACACTGAGCACTGTCCTGATTTACAGTGTGCCACACTAGACACTGTTCTGATTTACTGTGTGTCACACTGGACACTGTCCTGATTTACGGTGGATCCAACTGTGCACTGTCCTGATTCACAGCGCATCACACTGGGCACTGTCCTGATTTACAGGGCGTCACACAGCACTGTCCTGATTTACAGTGCATCACACTAAATACTGTCCTGATTTACAGTGCACCGCACTGAACACTGTCCTGATTTACAATGTGTCACGCTGGACACTCTTGATTTATAGTGCATCACACTGAGCACTGCCCTGATTTACAGTGCGTCACACTGGGCACTGTCCTGATTTACCGTGCATCACACAGCACTGTCCTGATTTACACTGCATCACACTGAATACTGTCCTGATTTACAGTGCGCCCCACACATGCTGTTCTAATTTACAGTGATCACTGCCCTAATTTAGTGTGTCCCAGTGACCACTGTCCTGATTCACAGTGGGTCCAAATGGGCACTATCCTGAATTACAGTGTGTCACACAAGAAAATGTCGTGATTTGCAGTGTGTCACACAAGAAAATGTCCTGATTTACAGTGTGTTACACTGGAAAATGTCCTAATTTACAGTGTGTCACACTGTGGACTGTCCTGATTTACAGTGTCATAGTGGGCACAGTCCTGACTTACAGTGCATCACACTGAACACTGTCCGGATTTACAGTGCGTCACACTGGACACTGTCCTGATTTGCAGTGTGTTACTCTGGACACTGTCCTGATTTACTGTGCGGCACACTGGTCACTGTCTGAGTTGCAGTGTGTCACACTGGGATATGTCCTCATTTACAGTGTGCCATTCTAGGCACAGTCCTGATTTACAGTGCATCACACTGATCACTGTCCTGATTTACAGTATGTCACACTGGAAAATGTCCTGATTAATAGTGTGTCACACTGGAAAATGTCCTGATTTACATTGTGTTACACGGCAGACTGTCCTGATTTACAGTTTGTCATAGTGGGCACTGTCCTGATTTACAGTGCATCACACTCCACACTATCCTGATTTACAGCGCATCACATTGGACACTGTCCTGAGTTACAGTGCATCACACTGAATACAGTCCTGATTTGCAGTGCGTCACACTGAGCACTGTCCTGATTAACAGTGTGTCACACTGGGCACTGTCCTGATTTACAGTGTGCCCCACACATACTGTTCTAATTTACAGTGCATCACAGTGATCACTGCCCTAATTTAGTGTGTCCCACTGACCACTGTCCTGATTCACAGTGGGTCCAAATGGGCACTATCCTGAATTAGTGTGTCACACAAGAAAATGTCCTGATTTACAGTGTGTCACACTGGAAAATGTCCTGATTTACTGTGTCACACTGGAAAATGTCCTAATTTACAGTGTGTCACACTGTGGACTGTCCTGATTTACAGTATCATAGTGGGCACAGTCCTGATTTACAGTGCATCACACTGAACTCTGTCCTGATTTATAGTGCATCACACTGGACACTGTCCTGATTTACAGTGCGTCACACTGGACACTGTCCTGATTTACAGTGCGTCACATTGGACATTGTCCTGATATACAGTGCGTCACACTCAGCACTCCTGATTTACAGTGTGTCACACTGAGCACTGCCCTGATTTAGTGTGTCCCACTGACCACTGTCTGATTTACAGTGCGTCACTCTGGGCTTGGCCTGAATTACAATGTGTCACACTGGGACGTGCACTGATTGACAGTGCATCACACTGGGCACTGTCCTGATTTGCAGTGTGTTAGAACAAAGAACAAAGAACAATACAGCACAGGAACAGGCCCTTCGGCCCTCCAAGCCCTCGCCACTCCCTGGTCCAAACTAGACCATTCTTTTGTATCCCTCCATTCCCACTCCGTTCATATGGCTATCTAGATAAGTCTTAAATGTTCCCAGTGTGTCCACCTCCACCACCTTGCCCGGCAGCGCATTCCAGGCCCCCACCACCCTCTGTGTAAGATACATCCTTCTGATATCCGTGTTAAACCTCCCCCCCGCCCTCACCTTGAACCTATGACCCCTCGTGAACGTCACCACCGACCTGGGGAAAAGCTTCCCACCGTTCACCCTATCTATGCCTTTCACAATTTTATACACCTCTATTAGGTCACCCCTCATCCTCCGTCTTTCCAGTGAGAACAACCCCAGTTTACCCAATCTCTCCTCATAACTAAGCCCTTCCATACCAGGCAACATCCTGGTAAACCTCCTCTGCACTCTCTCTAAAGTCTCCATGTCCTTCTGGTAGTGTGGCAACCAGAACTGGGCGCAGTATTCCAAATGTGGCCTAACCAACGTTCTATACAACTGCAACATCAGACCCCAACTTTTATACTCTATGCCCCGTCCTATAAAGGTAAGCATACCATATGCCTTATTCACTACCTTCTCCACCTGTGACATCACCATCAAGGACGGCTGGGCACTCTCCTGATTTACAGTGTGTCACTCTGGACACTGTCCTGATTTACAGTGCGTCACTCTGGACACTGTCCTGATTTACTGTGCGGCACACTGGCCACTGTCTGAGTTGCAGTGTGTCACACTGGGACTTGTCCTCATTTACAGTGTGCCATTCTAGGCACAGTCCTGATTTACAGTGCATCACACTGAACACACTCCTGATTTACAGTGCATCACACTGATCACTGTCCTGATTTACAGTGCATCACACTGATCACTGTCCTGATTTACAGTGTCTCACACTGGAAAATGTCCTGATTAACAGTGTGTCACACTGGAAAATGTCCTGATTTACATTGTGTTACACGGCAGACTGTCCTGATTTACAGTTTGTCATAGTGGGCACTGTCCTGATTTACAGTGCATCACGCTCTACACTATCCTGATTTACAGTGCATCACACTGAACACTGTCCTGATTTACAGTGCGCCACACTGGACACTGTCCTGATTTACAGTGTGTCGCACTGGATCTGGTCCTGATTTATGGTGGGTCCAACTGTGTACTGTCCTGATTTACAGTGCATCACGGCACTGTCCTGATTTACAGTATGTCACACTGAGCACTGTCCTGATTTACAGTGCATCACACTGGGCACTGTCCTGATTTACTGTGTGTCACACTGTGCATTGTCCTGATTTAGTGCGTCACACTGGGCACTGTCCTGATTTACAGTGCATCACACTGAGCACTGTCCTGATTTACTGAGCATCATACTGAACACTGTGCTGAATTATAGTGCATCACAATGTGCACTGTCCTGATTTACAGTGCACCACACTGAGCACTGTCCCGATTTACAGTGCGTCACACTCAGCACTGTCCTGATTTACAGTGCATTACACTGAGCACAATCTGATTTACAGTGCATCACACGAGACCCTGTCCTGATTTACAGTTGGTCACTCTGGGCTTGGCCTGATTTACAATGTGTCACATTGGGACGTGCCCTGGTTGACAGTACGTCACTCTGGGCACTCTCTTGATTTACAGTGTGTCACTCTGGGCACTCTCCTGATTTACAGTGTGTCACATTGGACACTGTCCTGATTTACAGTGTGTCACATTGGACACTGTCCTGATTTACAGTGCATCACACTGAACATTTTCCTGATTTACAGTGCACCACACTGAGCACTGTCCTGATTTACAGTTTGTCACACTGGGCTCTGTCCAGATTTACAGTGCATCACACTGGACACTGTCCTGATTTACAGTGCATTACACTGAGCATTGTCCTGATTTACAGTGCATCACACTAGGCACTGTCCTGATTTACAGTGCATCACACTGAACACTCTACTGATTTACAGTGCATCACACTGAACACTGTCCTGATTTACAGTGCATCACACTGAACACTCTCCTGATTTACAGTGCATCACACTGAACACTGTCCTGATTTATAGTGCATCACACTGAGCACTGTCCTGATTTGCATTATGTCACACTGAGCACTGTCCTGGTTTACAGTGCGTCACACTGAGCACTGTCCTGACTTACAGTGCGTCACACTTAGCACTGTCCTGATTTACAGTGCATCACACTGAACACTGTCCTGATTTACAGTGCGTCACACTGTGCACAGTCCTGAACTACAGTGCGTCACACTCAGCACTGTCATGATTTACATTATGTCACACTGAGCACTGTCCTGATTTACAGTGCGTCACACTGAGCACTGTCCTGATTTACAGTGCGTCACACTGTGCACAGTCCTGAACTACAGTGCGTCACACTCAGCACTATCATGATTTACATTATGTCACACTGAGCACTGTCCTGATTTACAGTGCGTCACACTGAGCACTGTCCTGATTTACAGTGCGTCACACTGAGCACTGTTCTGATTTACAGTGCGTCACACTGAGCATTGTCCTGATTTACAGTGCGTCACACTGAGCACTGTCCTGATTTACAGTGCATCACACTGAACACTGTCCTGATTTACAGTGCATCACACTAGGCACTGTCCTGATTTACAGTGCATCACACTGAGCACTGTCCTGATTTACAGTGCGTCACACTGAGCACTGTCCTGATTTACAGTGCATCACACTAGGCACTGTCCTGATTTACAGTGCATCACACTGAACACTGTCCTGATTTACAGTGCATCACACTAGGCACTGTCCTGATTTACAGTGCATCACACTGAGCACTGTCCTGATTTACAGTGCGTCACACTAGGCACTGTCCTGATTTACAGTGCATCACACTGAGCACTGTCCTGATTTACATTATGTCACACTGAGCACTGTCCTGATTTACAGTGCGTCACACTAGGCACTGTCCTGATTTACAGTGCATCACACTGAGCACTGTCCTGATTTACATTATGTCACACTGAACACTGTCCTGATTTACAGTGCGTCACACTAGGCACTGTCCTGATTTACAGTGCATCACACTGAGCACTGTCCTGATTTACAGTGCATCACACTAGGCACTGTCCTGATTTACAGTGCATCACACTGAGCACTGTCCTGATTTACATTATGTCACACTGAGCACTGTCCTGATTTACATTATGTCACACTGAGCACTGTCCCGATTTACAGTGCGTCACACTCAGCACTGTCCTGATTTACTGAGCATCATACTGAACACTGTGCTGAATTATAGTGCATCACAATGTGCACTGTCCTGATTTACAGTGCGTCACACTCAGCACTGTCCTGATTTACTGAGCATCATACTGAACACTGTGCTGAATTATAGTGCATCACAATGTGCACTGTCCTGATTTACAGTGCATCACACTGAGCACTGTCCCGATTTACAGTGCGTCACACTCAGCACTGTCCTGATTTACAGTGCATTACACTGAGCACAATCTGATTTACAGTGCATCACACGAGACCCTGTCCTGATTTACAGTTGGTCACTCTGGGCTTGGCCTGATTTACAATGTGTCACATTGGGACGTGCCCTGGTTGACAGTACGTCACTCTGGGCACTCTCTTGATTTACAGTGTGTCACTCTGGGCACTCTCCTGATTTACAGTGTGTCACATTGGACACTGTCCTGATTTACAGTGCATCACACTGAACATTTTCCTGATTTACAGTGCACCACACTGAGCACTGTCCTGATTTACAGTTTGTCACACTGGGCTCTGTCCAGATTTACAGTGCATCACACTGGACACTGTCCTGATTTACAGTGCATTACACTGAGCATTGTCCTGATTTACAGTGCATTACACTGAGCATTGTCCTGATTTACAGTGCATCACACTAGGCACTGTCCTGATTTACAGTGCATCACACTGAACACTGTCCTGATTTACAGTGCATCACACTGAACACTCTCCTGATTTACAGTGCATCACACTGAGCACTGTCCTGATTTACAGTGCATCACACTGAACACTCTACTGATTTACAGTGCATCACACTGAACACTGTCCTGATTTACAGTGCATCACACTGAACACTCTCCTGATTTACAGTGCATCACACTGAACACTGTCCTGATTTATAGTGCATCACACTGAGCACTGTCCTGATTTGCATTATGTCACACTGAGCACTGTCCTGGTTTACAGTGCGTCACACTGAGCACTGTCCTGACTTACAGTGCGTCACACTTAGCACTGTCCTGATTTACAGTGCATCACACTGAACACTGTCCTGATTTACAGTGCGTCACACTGTGCACAGTCCTGAACTACAGTGCGTCACACTCAGCACTGTCATGATTTACATTATGTCACACTGAGCACTGTCCTGATTTACAGTGCGTCACACTGAGCACTGTCCTGATTTACAGTGCGTCACACTGTGCACAGTCCTGAACTACAGTGCGTCACACTCAGCACTGTCATGATTTACATTATGTCACACTGAGCACTGTCCTGATTTACAGTGCGTCACACTGAGCACTGTTCTGATTTACAGTGCGTCACACTGAGCACTGTCCTGATTTACAGTGCATCACACTAGGCACTGTCCTGATTTACAGTGCATCACACTAGGCACTGTCCTGATTTACAGTGCATCACACTGAGCACTGTACTGATTTACAGTGCGTCACACTGAGCACTGTCCTGATTTACAGTGCATCACACTAGGCACTGTCCTGATTTACAGTGCATCACACTGAACACTGTCCTGATTTACAGTGCATCACACGAGGCACTGTCCTGATTTACAGTGCATCACACTGAACACTGTCCTGATTTACAGTGCATCACACGAGGCACTGTCCTGATTTACAGTGCGTCACACTAGGCACTGTCCTGATTTACAGTGCATCACACGAGGCACTGTCCTGATTTACAGTGCATCACACTAGGCACTGTCCTGATTTACAGTGCATCACACTGAGCACTGTACTGATTTACAGTGCGTCACACTGAGCACTGTCCTGATTTACAGTGCATCACACTAGGCACTGTCCTGATTTACAGTGCATCACACTGAACACTGTCCTGATTTACAGTGCATCACACGAGGCACTGTCCTGATTTACAGTGCATCACACTAGGCACTGTCCTGATTTACAGTGCATCACACGAGGCACTGTCCTGATTTACAGTGCATCACACTAGGCACTGTCCTGATTTACAGTGCATCACACTGAGCACTGTCCTGATTTACAGTGCATCACACTAGGCACTGTCCTGATTTACAGTGCATCACACTAGGCACTGTACTGATTTACAGTGCGTCACACTGAGCACTGTCCTGATTTACAGTGCATCACACTAGGCACTGTCCTGATTTACAGTGCATCACACTGAACACTGTCCTGATTTACAGTGCATCACACGAGGCACTGTCCTGATTTACAGTGCATCACACTGAGCACTGTCCTGATTTACATTATGTCACACTGAGCACTGTCCTGATTTACATTATGTCACACTGAGCACTGTCCCGATTTACAGTGCGTCACACTCAGCACTGTCCTGATTTACTGAGCATCATACTGAACACTGTGCTGAATTATAGTGCATCACAATGTGCACTGTCCTGATTTACAGTGCATCACACTGAGCACTGTCCCGATTTACAGTGCGTCACACTCAGCACTGTCCTGATTTACAGTGCATTACACTGAGCACAATCTGATTTACAGTGCATCACATGAGACCCTGTCCTGATTTACAGTTGGTCACTCTGGGCTTGGCCTGATTTACAATGTGTCACATTGGGACGTGCCCTGGTTGACAGTACGTCACTCTGGGCACTCTCTTGATTTACAGTGTGTCACTCTGGGCACTCTCCTGATTTACAGTGTGTCACATTGGACACTGTCCTGATTTACAGTGCATCACACTGAACATTTTCCTGATTTACAGTGCATCACACTAGGCACTGTCCTGATTTACAGTGCACCATACTGAGCACTGTCCTGATTTACAGTGCACCATACTGAGCACTGTCCTGATTTACAGTTTGTCACACTGGGCTCTGTCCAGATTTACAGTGCATCACACTGGACACTGTCCTGATTTACAGTGCATTACACTGAGCATTGTCCTGATTTACAGTGCATCACACTAGGCACTGTCCTGATTTACAGTGCATCACACTGAACACTGTCCTGATTTACAGTGCATCACACTGAACACTGTCCTGATTTATAGTGCATCACACTGAGCACTGTCCTGATTTACATTATGTCACACTGAGCACTGTCCTGATTTACAGTGTGTCACACTGGACACTGTCCTTATTTACAGTGTGTCACAATGAACACTGTCTTGGTTTACATTGCATAACACTAAATACTGTCCTAATTTACAGTGCATTACACTGAGCACTGTCTGATTTACAGTGCATCATACTAGGCCCTGTCCCGATTTACGGTGTGTCACTCTGGGCTTGGCCTGATTGACAGTGCGTCACACTGAACATTCTCCTGATTTACAGTGCATCACACTGAGCACTGTCCTGATTTACAGTGTGTCACACTGGGTTCTGTCCAAGTTTACAGTGCATCACACTGAGCACTGTCCTGATTTACAGTGCGTCACACTCAGCACTGTCCTGATTTACATTATGTCACACTGAGCACTGTCCTGATTTACAGTGTGTCACACTGAACACTGTCCTGATTTACAGTGAATCATAGAAACCTTACAGTGCAGAAAGAGGCCATTCGGCCCATCGAGTCTGCACCGACCACAATCCAACCCAGGCCCTATCCCCAGATCCCCAATATTTACCCGCTAATCCCTCTAACCTACGCAGCCCAGGACACTAAGGGACAATTTAGCATGGCCAATTAACCTAACCCGCACATCTTTGGATTGTGGGAGGAAACTGGAGCACCCGGAGGAAACCCACACAGACACAGGAATAATGTGCAAACTCCACACAGACAGTGACCCAAGCCGGGAATCGAACCCAGGTCCCTGGAGCTGTGAAGCAGCAATGCTAACCACTGTGCTACCGTGCCATCCACAGACCTGAGCACCGTCCTAATTTACAGTGCATTACACTGAGCACTGTCTGATTTACAGTGCATCACACCATGCCCTGTCCTGATTTACAGTTGGTCACTCTGGGCTTGGCCTCATTTACAATGTGTCACACTGAGACGTGCCCTGATTGACAGTGTGTCACACTGGACACTGGCCTTATTTACAGTGTGTCACAATGAACACTGTTTTGGTTTACATTGCATAACACTAAATACTGTCCTAATTTACCGTGCATCACACTGAGCACAGTCCTGATTTACAGTGCATTAATTACCCTGAGCACTGTCTGATTTACAGTGCATCATACTAGGCCCTGTCCTGATTTACAGTGTGTCACACTGGGACGTGCCCTGATTGACAGTGTGTCACACTGGGCACTCTCCTGATTTACAGTGTGTCACTCTGAGCACTCTCCTGATTTACAGTGCATCACACTGGGCCCGGTCCTGATTTACAGTGCATCACACTCAGCACTGTCCTGATTTACAATGCGTCACACTGTGCACTGTATTGATTTACAGTGCATCACACTGAGCACTGTCCTGATTTACAGTGTGTCACACTGAGCACTGTCCTGATTTACAGTGCATCACACTGAGCACTGTCCTGATTTACAGTGTGTCACACTGAGCACTGTCCTGATTTACAGTGTGTCACACTGAGCACTGTCCTGATTTACAGTGCATTGCACTGAGCAGTGTCCAGATTTACAGTGCATCACACTGAGCACTGTCCTGATTTACAGTGCATTGCACTGAGCAGTGTCCAGATTTACAGTGCATCACACGAGGCCCTGTCCTGATTTACAGTTGGTCACTCTGGGCTTGGCCTGATTTACAATGTGTCACACTGGGACATGCCTTGATTGACAGTGCGTCACTCTGGGCACTGTCTGCTTTACAGTGCGTCACACCTGACCTTGTCCTCATTGACAGTGTGCCACTTATTTACAGTGTGTCATACTGATTACTGTCCTGGTTTACATTGCATCACACTGAACACTGTCCTGATTTACAGTGCATTACACTGAGCACTGTCCTGATTTACAGTGTGCCATACTGGACACTCTTGATTTACAGTGCATCACACTGAGCACTGTCCTGATTTACAGTGCATCACACTGAGCACTGTCCTGATTTACAGTGCATCACACTAGGCACTGTCTTGATTTACAGTGCATGTCCTGATTTACAGTGTGTCACTCTGGGCACTCTCCTGATTTACTGTGCGTCACACTGAACATTGTCCTGATTTACAGTGCATCACATTGGCACAAGTACCAATCCACGCTCCAAGTTCACCCAACTTATTTCGGATGCTCCTTGCATTGAAGTAGACACACTTCAACCCACCTTCCTGTCTGCCGGTACACTCCTGCGACCTTGATACCCTCCTCAGTACCTCACTACACTCAACACTGACTTCCGGACTACAGCTCGTTTTCCCATCCCCCCGACAAATTAGTTTAAACCCCCCCGAAGAGCCGTAGAAAATTTCCCTCCCAGGATATTGGTGCCCCTCTGGTTCAGGTGCAAACCGTCCTGTTTGTACAGGTCCCACCTTCCCCAGAATGTGCTCCAATTATCCATGTAGCTGAAACCCTCCCTCCTACACCATCCCTGCAGCCACGTGTTTATCTGCACTCTCTCCCTGTTCCTCAACTCGTTATCACGTGGCACCGGCAACAAACCAGAGATGACAACATGTTTTGTCTTGGCTCTCAGCTTCCACCCTAGCTCCCTAAATTCCTGTTTTAAATCCCCGTCCCTTCTCTT
Organism: Mustelus asterias; assembly: GCF_964213995.1. Lineage (NCBI taxonomy): Eukaryota > Metazoa > Chordata > Chondrichthyes > Carcharhiniformes > Triakidae > Mustelus > Mustelus asterias. The sequence continues at coordinate 22,105,343 of NC_135820.1, read as the reverse complement.
ACCTATGTCGTTGGTACCGATGTGTACCACGACTTGTGACTGTTCCCCCTCCCCCTTAAGAATCCTGAAAACACGGTCCGATATGTCATGGACCCTGGCATCCGGGAGGCAACATACCATCCGTGAGTCTCTTTCGCTGCCACAGAACCTCCTATCTTTCCCTCTAACTAACGAGTCCCCAATAACTATTGCTCTCCTGCTCTCCCCCCTTCCCTTCTGAGCCACAGGGACGGACTCAGTGCTGGAGTATTGTGCAGCTCTGGCCAATTCAGACTGAAAATAGGATTCATCGGTGGCACGGTGGCACAGTGGTTAGCACTGCTGCCTCATAGCACCAGGGACCTGGGTTCAATTCTGGCAGTAAGGGTTTTAACAACACCAGGTTAAAGTCGAACAGGTTTATTTGGTAGCAAATGCCATTAGCTTTCAGAGCGCTGCTCCTTCGTCAGATGGAGTGGAAATCTGATCTCAAACAGGGCACAGAGACGCAAAGTCAAGTTACAGAATACTGATTCAGACTGAAAATAGGATTCATCGGTGGCACGGTGGCACAGTGGTTAGCACTGCTGCTTCACAGCTCCAGGGTCCCGGGTTCGATTCCCGGCTCGGGTCACTGTCTGTGTGGAGTTTGCACATTCTCCTCGTGTTTGCGTGGGTTTCCTCCGGGTGCTCCGGTTTCCTCCCACAGTCCAAAGATGTGCGGGTTAGGTTGATTGGCCAGGTTAAAAAAATTGCCCCTTATAGAGTCCTGGGATGCGTAGGTTAGAGGGATTAGCGGGTAAAATATGTGGGGGTAGGGCCTGGGTGGGATTGTGGTCGGTGCAGACTCGATGGGCCGAATGGCCTCCTTCTGCACTGTAGGGTTTCTATGATTTCTATGATGATGATTAGAATGCGAATCTCTACAGCCAACCAGATCTTAAAGATACAGACAATGTGGGTGGAGGGAGCATTAAGCACAGGTTAAAGAGATGTGTATTGTCTCCAGACAGGACAGCCAGTGAGATTCTGCAAGTCCAGGACGCAAGCTGTGGGGGTTACTGATAGTGTGACATAAACCCGACATCCTGGTTTAGGCCGTCCTCATGTGTGCGGAACTTGGCTATCAGTTTCTGCTCAGCGACTCTGCGCTGTCATGTGTCGTGAAGGCTGCCTTGGAGAACGCTTACCCGAAGATCAGAGGCTGAATGCCCGTGACCGCTGAAGTGCTCCCCCACAGGAAGAGAACAGTCTTGCCTGGTGATTGTCGAGCGGTGTTCATTCATCCGTTGTCGTAGCGTCTGCATGGTTTCCCCAATGTACCATGCCTTGGGACATCCTTTCCTGCAGCGTATCAGGTAGACAACATTGGCCGAGTTGCAAGAGTAGGTACCGTGTACCTGGTAGATGGTGTTCTCACGTGAGATGATGGCATCCGTGTCGATGATCCGGCACGTCTTGCAGAGGTTGCTGTGGCAGGGTTGTGTGGTGTCGTGGTCACTGTTCTCCTGAAGGCTGGGTAGTTTGCTGCGGACAATGGTCTGTTTGAGGTTGTGCGGTTGTTTGAAGGCAAGAAGTGGGGGTGTGGGGATGGCCTTGGCGAGATGTTTGTCTTCATCGATGACATGTTGAAGGCTCCGGAGGAGATGCCGTAGCTTCTCCGCTCCGGGGAAGTACTGGACGGCGAAGGGTACTCTGTCCACCGTGTCCCGTGTTTGTCTTCTGAGGAGGTCGGTGCAGTTTTTCGCTGTGGCGCGTCGGAACTGTCGATCGATGAGTTGAGCGCCATATCCTGTTCTTATGAGGGCATCTTTCAGCATCTGGAGGTGTCTGTTGCGATCCTCCTCATCTGAGCAGATCCTGTGTATATGGAGGGCTTGTCCGTAGGGGATGGCTTCTTTAACGTGTTTAGGGTGGAAGCTGGAGAAGTGGAGCATCGTGAGGTTATCCCTGGGCTTGCGGTACAGTGAGGTGCTGAGGTGACCGTCCTTAATGGAGATGTGTGTGTCCAGCTTGTTGATGTCATCATAAAGTTGTTTCAGTGATTGTTCACCATGACTCCAAAGGAAGAAAATGTCATCGATGTATCTAGTGTATAGCATCAGTTGAAGGTCCTGTGCCGTGAAGAAGTCTTGTTCGAACCTGTGCATGAAGATGTTGGCATATTGAGGTGCGAATTTGATCCCCATGGCTGTTCCGTGTGGACAATTCTGGCCTCAGGAGACTGTCTGAGTGGAGTCTGCACATTCTCTCAGTGTCTGCGTGGGTTTCTTCCGGGTGCTCTGGTTTCCTCCCACTGTCCAAATATGTATGGGTTAACTTGATTGGCCATGTTAAATTGCCCCTTCGTATCAGGGGATTAGCAGAATACAAAGAACAAACAAAGAGAACAAAGAAAATTACAGCACAGGAACAGGCCTTTGGCCCTCCAAGCTTGCACCGACCATGCTGCCCCCATAAATACGTGGGATTAAGGGAATAGGGCCTAGGTGCAATTATTGTCAGTGCAAGTTCGATGGGCCAAATGGCCTCCTTCTGCACTGTAGGGATTCTACGGTCTGATTCATATTGCTTGACTCAGTTTCCACATTAAAAGGAGTTGATTGCTTGAAAAAGACATTGAGATGGGGATGCGGTTGGGCACCTATTTGAAAATCGTCAGTGTTAATGAGATGCGAAGGCCACCCATTCCATTGTGAGACATTAACCATTAACAGCAGACTACGGCAGAGACACCCAGCTCACCCCAAGGTGTCGTATAACATCTATCTTGTCTAAGATGTGGTGTCCAGGTGTGTGTTACAGTCTGGGTACAGACTGAATCATGGATACAACACTGTCCTGTCTCTACAAACTGCGAATGCTCCACATTCCTGGGATTTTGATTCCCAGCTCCAATCTGCCACTGAAACCTCCGTGTGATCCTCCTTAGACTTGGTTATATTTTTCCAATATATTCAGGCTTGAGTGATCATCCATTCATAAACCCAGAGTGGGTCATGCTGAGTGTTTCCAATCTACTAACACTTTGCAGTGCAGAGCAACAACAAATTGGACGAACTGCAGTGAAACTGAACTTGACCTGCAGAAACTAAGTACAGCATCTGCTATGTATCATCTTGCAGAGGTTAGATTGAGTCTGCAGTGTGATACAGGGCAGGGTACAGACTGATAAACAGGGACACACAAACAATTGCAGACAGGCTGCCTTGTCCTGTATTACAGTTCAGATACAGGGGTACTACAGCATATGCATTCTTCATCAGTTCCTACAGTGCTGCTCATTGCTGCTATTTCTTCTGTATAATCAGTGGTTTAAAGAGATGCCACAACTGTTTCTTCCGGTCATTGATGCAGCCTGCAAATAAAACATAACCAAATGAGACATAGGCTGCAGTCAGTGTTAGGGATAGTTACTGAGGAGAACAGGCACTCGAGGTTTCTCACATCATTTAACACCATTTGCTTTGAACAGCATTCATTTGATGCCAACTGCACCCAATTGCAATAATTTTACCATCATTTACTATCACTCTGGGCCAAATGCGAGCAATTGGGACTAGCTTAGGGGTTTAAAAAAAAAGGGCATGGACAAGTTAGGCCAAAGGGCCTGTTTCCATGCTGTAAACCTCTATGACTCTATGACTATGACTTGCACTCAGAAGCAATCATCTGGTTATCATTCTATTCCATTTTCACTCAGAACCATACTTGCGATGTCAACTGACATAATGGTCATCAATTTGCCGTCTTGCAGTGATCACAATGAAATGTGACTATATACAGCCAAGTCTTCTCAACTCCCAGCTGATTATGAATGCACTATGGAGGGACACACTCTTTCTCCTGCTACCACAAACACCCCAATCCAATTCTTCATCTCCCCCTCTCCTACAATCTTATTCCCCTTTCCTTCTCCTCTCCTCTTTCCCCCATCTTCCTTTTCCTCTCCCCTCCCCTCTTTCCCCCATCTTCCTTTTCCCCTCCCCTCTTCCACTGCCTTCCCCTCTTTCATAGAAATCATAGAAACCCTACAGTACAGAAAGAGGCCATTCGGCCCATCGAGTCTGCACCGACCACAATCCCACGCAGGCCCTACTCCCATATCCCTACATATTTACCTACTAATCCCTCTAACCTATGCATCTCAGGACATGAAGGGCAATTTTTAGCATGGCCAATCAACCTAACCCGCACATCTTTGGACTGTGGGAGGAAACCGGAGCACCCGGAGGAAACCCACGCAGACACGAGGAGAATGTGCAAACTCCACACATGCATCCCCTCTAACCCTCTCCCCTACTTCTCCCATTTTCCCCACTCACTCCCTTCTCTTTCTCTACCCCTTCTCCTCTTTCCTACTTTCTCCCTCACCTCTTTCACCCACCCCTGACCCTCCCGTCGTTTCCTCCTCTTCTTGACCACCCCCCCCCCTCCCCCAACCAGAGATTGCTGATCTCAGGGAAGTGACGTTTTCCTGGTGAAGATCTGAAACTGGAGCAGAAGCAGTGAGGATTGTGGCGATGAGGAAGTATTGGGGAATGCAGGAGGGGAGGGGTGACGTTGAGAGTGGGGTATCATCGATAGAGTTTGGGTGGGTGGGGGAAGGTTGTTGAGAGAGGTCGGTGAGTCCTGAAGCCCAGAGACTGGTAGGAGGGGAGGAAGGGGAAGCATTTGGGGCCAGAGTTTGGAAGCTGGAAGGAGGGAGCAGATACAGGAAAGAGACTTTAGACCCCTGATATTGGAGGCGCAGGATGCAGACTGGAGGAGTTTAGGCCCAGAGATTTGGGAGATTTGGACCCTGAGACCTGGGCAGTGGGTGGGTGGAAAGTCTAGACCCTGATTAATATTAAAGTGAATTAAGCTACTGGGAATCAATTAAAAGCACTTGAAAGTGGAATGATTTATTTTGACAAAATGAAAATCTAAATACATTCAGATATTACCTAAGTAATTAATTTCCTTGCATTTTTCAATATAGACTGCTTAGTGCATTTGATAGCATGCTGGATAGCTGACAAGCAAAAACTGGCAAGGAATTCTCACTCAATTTGGGCATAACGAGTTTTAATGTCAGTGAAGGCCCTGGTGCAAAAGCTACTGGTCTGCCATTCTGGATGCAAATTGTGCAGGTACGTGCTGGAAGGCATCTGCCTGTAGGAGTACAGGTCAAAATATTGTAATACCGGTGGGGTTCAGTGTGCCTGTTTAAGCTTGTTGAATGCAATAGTGTAGTGCTCCTGCTAACAGCATTCGTCATCTTGATGAAGAGCTGATGAAGGGGTTCGGTGAGATCACTGCACCACTGCACTTGGAAAGATAATTCATCATACCAAGGAAACACTGCAAAGCGTGCTCGTCCATAGGAATGGCCATTTGTTGTATACAGTAAGAGTTTTAACAATACCAGGTTAAAGTCCAACAGGTTCATTTGGTAGCAAATACCATTAGCTTTCGGAGCGCTGCTCCTTCGTCAGATGGAGTGGAAATGTGCTCTCAAACAGGGCACAGAGACACAAAATCAAGTTACAGAATACTGATTAGAATGCGAATCGCTACAGCCAACCAGATCTTAAAGATACAGACAATGTGGGTGGAGGGAGCATTAAGCACAGGTTAAAGAGATGTGTATTGTGTTCACCCCAGTCCAACGCCGGCATCTCCACATCATTTGTTGTATAGCCATTGTCTTGAATGGATCTGGCTTCACACCATCAGCTGTGAGTCAGTGACCCTTGTAGAAAACCTGGTTGACCTTGAATCTGCATTGAGCAGGGTTGAGCTTTCACTGTATGGTCCTGATTCTGTTAAGGACTCAACAAAGACATACAATGATTTTTCAGGGGTTGGCCTGCAAAGGGTTGCTATAAACACCATTGGAAAACCTCACTGCCAGTGGAGATCTCATAAGTATATGCAGAAAACTGTATTTGCTTACTGGAATGTGCTGAGTTTTGAGTATTCTTCATCCAGCAGGATTTGCCAGAACCCGCATTTCGCATCCAGGATGGTGAAAACCTTGGCATTGGCTATGTCAGCTATTACATGTTCAATCATCTTCATAGGGTGATGAGGTCTGAGCTGTACCTCGTTAATATGAACTGGGTTGATGCAAATCCTGACAGTTTTGTTTACTGCAGCCACCATTGCTGAAACCCACTGTGTGGCCTTGTCTATGAGAGCTATGATACCCAGTGTTGTCATCCAGTCCAGCTCATCCACTAATTCTGCTTCATCGCTACGGGAACACTTCTCACAGCACACACTGCTGGTGGAATCGAGTGATCTAGCCTCATATGATTACAGGTAGCTTCCCACTGACAACACAGTTCAATTCGTATTTATATTCTATCATTTCCAGGGCCTCGTGCTGCAGACTGCGTACATCTGGATCACGGTGGATTAGCCCCAGCTGTTCCAAAGGTCCAAGAGTGGCTTACATTTTGGTCAATGACATGAAACTGGATGCACGCAGTGGAGAGTGACCACACCTTCCGTATGGGTAGTTTGTCCGCCATATGCTGTGAAGTCCAGTTGAGCATTAGAATCTGGTGCTGCATATGAGTCAATTCTTGCAACATCTGCTTGGGCAGTACGTTGCACTTTGCTCCAATGTCGACATTCACTATTAGCTTTGTATTGCTGTAGACAACGTTTAACATGGTGAAATCTCACTTCCTCGCAATGGTATCGACACTCTCACAGTAGAGTGTTGTTGGTGACTCAGTGGTTTGGTTGCTCTGAGCTCCAATTTGTTTACCTTGTTCATGCTTCGAACCCTGGAATAGTGACTGGCTGCGATGCGGCTGATGTGGCTTTGGTATGCAGCATTTCGCAAAATGGTTCCATTTGCCACATTTGTTACAGCATTTACCAAATGCCAAACATGCAATTCTGTTCTGTGAGTGATGGTCAGCACAGTTGGGGCAGGGTGTGCCCTGTACCACAAAAACTTGTTTCCAACTTAGTTCTTTGCTGCTTCTTCCTGACTGCTCATTCAGTATGACAGATGCTGATGGCTGATTCCAGTGTTAAATCTTTCTCATGAAGAAGCTGCTTGCAGACAACATCAATATGGACCCCACACACAATGCGATCTCTCACAGATTGGTGAGGGTGCCAAATGCACATTTCTTTGCAAGGATTTTAGAGTCGTGGTATGTGACTGAAACATCAAACTTTTGGTTGGTAGTATTGAACGCGTATCTATCCAATATGATGTTTTTTACTGACATGGATATGTACTCGGACATTTTTAACTATTTCTGAGTCCTTCTTCTCTTCCTCCTATTAATAAATAAAAGATTCAAATTTCTCAATGGCCTCAGGGCCTGCTAAGTTTGATAACGTGTATGCCTGTACCTGCCTGGATTTGTCTGACAGACTGGCACCACAGTAAATATGCCACTCTTTCTCAAATTTTGTCCAATTGTCTGCGATGTTTCTGCCCAATACAAGTGGGTCAATGCAGTGAAGTTGCTATGTCATTCTGCCAATTCCTGACATCATGTACAAGTGCTGGGTTCCCAAAGACTGGTGATCAAGGACTGAGAACAACCATACTTAACTGAATAATCTGAGCAGCTCTTACTTGCTGTGTATATGCCCGCACTCCAGGGAGAATCACTGTGCTACCATACATGAACCCTCCTATACCTTTCATCACCCTGGTGTCCACATGAACACCCAGTCTACCCCACCCCCCCAACCTCCTGCCAAAATTTGGATTATTTAGTATTTGAGATGGCTGAGTGGTTTATTTGTATCTTTTTATCTCCCACAGACTCAACTACTTTTTTCCCCCAACTTATTAATCCACACCTCCCCATTTGAAATCCAAAACTCAATGTGAAGAATTCCAAGTTAATACAACAGTCCTCTTTACCCTCTGTAAGTAACTGATCTATATAACCTCCCACAGAAATGTTACAGTGCAGAATAAGACCTTTCGGCCCATCTGACTGCACCAGCTCTTTAAATGAGCTTTTCACTTGCGGCCATTCAAACTGCCATCCTTTTCTAAACAAGTTACAATTAATAACCTTGGATTCCATTTCCAGCTGAAACATCATCAGCCCAGCTTAAACCCTGCCAGCTGCTTCTAGTCCAGCATCCCACAATCTGGTACCTCATTGTCTCTTTCTGAGCTTCTCTGCTCTTCCATTTACTGGCCTTCGCCTAAAGGTTTTCTCAAGGAGTTACTGGGCACCTGCATCATGTCCTTTCCTTGTGTTTTATCTACACAGTGACTATTGGCAGCTATCTTGCCTGTGGAGAGCATCAGAGTCTAGGATACAGGGGTAACTAGGTAGTGATCAGGTTTGAGAATAGTCCTGACTGGGATTACCCTTTGTTACCATTATAGCCATCCTATATACAAAGCTGGAGCAGGGGGGGCGCTAATATGGCCATTCATGTCTGCCCCTACGGCCATGCTTTCCCTAACAAGCAAACTGGGAATTGAATTTGAGAATTCTGCTCTGCTGGCTCAGTCACATAATGTCTTGACAATTGAATTATCAGGGAACACTCTTTCTCATTATAGCTATCAATTCTGGCAACTGTTCCCTCACTGGCAGCTCCTGCCCTACCTAAAAATGTTAACATTGTTTTTGGTTTCATGTGTACTCAATGTTCTCAATTACAATTTGACATCAAAAGTTCTCATTTGGAATGAATTTGACTTCAAATTTGATAGCGCACTCAAAGCTACCCAGTACACTCATAATTATCCAGCACAGTTAAATTTATCCAGTACGCTCACAATTGTCTAGCACAGTTAAAGTTATCCATCACAGTTAAAGTTATTCAGCACAGTTAAAGTTATCCAGTACGCTGACAATTATCCAGCACAGTTAGTTATCCAGTATGCTGACAATTATCCAGCACAGTTAAAGTTATCCAGTATGCTGACAATTATCCAACACAGTCAGAGATACCCAGCTCACTCAAAACTATCCAGCAAAGTTAAAGTTATCCAGTAGGCTCACAATTATCCAGCACAGTTAGAGATACCCAGCGCACTCAAAGCTATCCAGTCATGCTCAAACTATCACTTGTCAGAAACTGCATGACTTCATATGTGGTCATCCTGTAAGTGTTGGAACTGAAAATCAGCCACTCATAACTGTTCTAAAAGAAGTTTCTTCACACTGTGTCTGCACAGCCGCCACTGCACCTACATGAAGCCTGGACCACCCATGGTCACTTATGGCAGCTGACATTTTCGAATACAGTCCCGGTCAGCTCGCATTCTGGGCAGTTTGAACTATAAAGGTTGCTCAGGGATAACAATAAACCTTTATTGTTCTAAGTCCTTGGATGCCAATCATTGCAACCAGTACATCCACAGGGCTTGTTATACACAATGAAATTGGTATAAGATGGACTGTCCAATCAATGAAGGGATGAAAGGATATATAAAAGTAAGGAAATTATTTTAATGGAAGACTTCTTTCAATCTTATTCAGTTATCCAAAGCAGCAGAGAACCTGAGTTGGTAAATGTAACAAACTATTTCATGCATTAGGGAAACATGGGAGACATCACTCAACTGAACTTAAACAAACTTAACACGTTAAAGTTACACAGAGATGAAATTCTTTGTGCATCGTAGATGGAGACGTTCACATTCCAGGTCCAACTTCTGGAAGGTTTTGCCTGCAATAACCATAATCTGCTTGATGAACTCAGGGCTGGAGTAGTCAGCTTCAGTAAGTGACTGGCCTCATATCTGAATATCAGGGAGGGATAGGTTTAATAGATATATTAGAGAATGGAGGTGGGAGTGGGAGAGGAGACCCCAATATCTGGAGGGAGAGTGGGCTGCTGTTAGGAAAGTGAACAAGGATTCATGGTCAGGTAGTGTGGCAGTGTCATCCTTAGCGTTCTTCAACAGTGCCTGCCTCTAGAAATGGTGTGGAAAGATGAGGTGGCTGCAAACACAAGGCTGAGCTATCCACTGGGGCAATGCAGGGGTATCAGAGGAGCATCTGCAATTCGCTGGCACAAGGAAGGAGTCTCAAGTGAGGATATGCCATGAGCTAGGGAAATGTAGAGGGAGTAGGTAAAAGCAGCATAGCAAACGCTGTATTAATGGATCTGATTATTCAGTTTACAGGTAGAAGTCTGTGCAAACCATAACCAGAATAGCAGATGGCACATCATCTTCCAGATGCATAGCTTATGAACATGAATGTTGTTAATATTATAGTAATAAACTCCCTACCCTCTCAATGCCGGAAATACTCTTTATACTATCTGTTTCTGTGCCGTGCCAAGCGAACCCAACTTCCAAAACGTTTCCTATGATTGAGTGTTCCCTGGATTGTGCAGCAGTTTGCAACTTATAAATCCACAGTAATACTGCCCTGTGTAACCCAGTGAAACTGCAGGAAAATTCCTGGTATTTCCGAGCACAGGTTTTTAGTTTACAATGTCCTGGTGCAGTATGTTCTATATCCAGTTGTGTCAAATATAGCTAGCTGTTGTAGGATGTGTATTGTTGCGCTATCACTTTAAGAGTTTTGTCACGTGTATAGTTTGTGACATTGTCAGCTGCTTGGCAGATTTTTGTCTCAGTCTAGATCAAGCCTTTGTCAAGTTAACAGCTATTCAATAAACCTGTGTTGTTGCTTGCACCCAATTCTACATGCTACAGCTCCAAGTTCTTTTATCCTACAAGTGCAGTTTATAACAGGATGATATCTGGATTTCTATTACTGCATCTACCTGCCCACTCTTTAGGCAAAAGCTGCATTGTTTTAAGCTCTGGTCTGTGCTATGTATGTGATTTGATTCTAAAATCCTTACCCTCTCCCAGGCCCCAACCACAGTCCTCAACTTTGGACTTGAATGATGTGAATTAGCATGCTATTACACCCACGTTCAATGACAGAAAAATAAGTTATTTATAACACAAAGGGTCATCCAGACTCAAAACGTTGGCTCTATTTTCTCTCAGTAAGAAGTCTCACAACACCAGGTTAAAGTCCAACAGGTTTATTTGGTAGCAAATGCCACTAGCTTTTGGAGCGTGCTGCTCCTTTGTCAGGTGGAGTGGGAGATGTGCTCACAAACAGGGCATACAGAGACACAAACTCAATTTACAGAATAATGATTGGAATGCTAATCAAGCTAATCAAGTATTAAAGGTACAGACAATGTGAGTGGAGAGAGCATTAAGCACAGGTTAAAGAGATGTGTATTGTCTCCAGACAGGACAGCTAGTGAGATTTTGCAAGTCCAGGAAAGTTGTGGGGGTTACAGATAGTGTGACATGAACCCAAGATCCCGGTTGAGGCTGTCCTCATGTGTGCAGAACCTGGCTATCAGTTTCTGCTCAGCGACCTGCGGTGTCGTGTGTCGTGAAGGCCGCCTTGGAGAACGCTTACCCGAAGATCCAAGGCTGAATGCCCGTGACTGCTGAAGTGCTCCCGCACAGGAAGAGAACAGTCTTGCCTGGTGATTGTCGAGCAGTGTTCATTCATCCGTTGTCGTAGCGTCTGCATGGTTTCCCCAATGTACCATGCCTCGGGACATCCTTTCCTGCAGCGTATCAGGTAGACAACGTTGGCCGAGTTGCAAGAGTAGGTACCGTGTACCTGGTAGATGGTGTTCTCACGTGAGATGATGGCATCCGTGTCGATGATCCGGCACGTCTTGCAGAACCCCCAGCTTTTGTTGCGACACTACGGACTTCCTACAGAATCTCAGCACACATGAAGCAGTTGAACCAGGAGCACTCTTCGTCACAATGGATGTCTCGGCACTCTACACCAGCATCCCCCACAATGATGGCATTGCTGCAACGGCCTCAGTACTCAACGCCGACAACTGCCAGTTTCCAGATGCAATTTTACAACTCATCCGCTTCATCCTGGACCACAATGTCTTCACGTTCAACACCCAGTTCTTCATCCAGACACACGGAACAGCCATGGGGACCAAATTCGTACCTCAATATGCCAACATCTTCATGCACAGGTTCGAACAAGACTTCTTCACCGCACAGGACCTTCAACCGATGCTATACACTAGATACATCGATGACATTTTCTTCCTTTGGACTCATGTTGAACAAGCACTGAAACAAACTATATGATGACATCAACAGGTTCCATCCCACCATCAGACTCACCATGGACTACTCTCCGGAATCGGTTGCATTCTTGGACACACGCATCTCCATCAAGGACGGTCACCTCAGCACCTCACTGTACCGCAAGCCCACGGATAACCTCACGATGCTCCACTTCTCCAGCTTCCACCCTAATCACGTTAAAGAAGCCATCCCCTACGGACAAGCCCTCCGAATACACAGGATCTGCTCGGATGAGGAGGATCGCAACAGACACCTCCAGACGCTGAAAGATGCCCTCATAAGAACAGGATATGGCACTCGACTCATCAATCGACAGTTCCGACTTGCCACAGCGAAAAACTGCACCGACCTCCTCAGAAGACAAACACGGGACACGGTGGACAGAGTATCCTTCGTCGTCCAGTACTTCCCCGGAGCGGAGAAGCTACGACATCTCCTCCGGAGCCTTCAACGTGTCATCGATGAAGACGAACATCTCGCCAAGGCCATCCCCACACCCCCACTTCTTGCCTTCAAACAGCCGCACAACCTCAAACAGACCATTGTCCGCAGCAAACTACCCAGCCTTCAGGAGGACAGTGACCACGACACCACACAACCCTGCCACAGCAACCTCTGCAAGACGTGCCAGATCATTGACACGGATGCCATCATCTCACGTGAGAACACCATCCACCAGGTACACGGTACATACACTTGCAACTCGGCCAACGTTGTCTACCTGATACGCTGCAAGAAAGGATGTCCCGAGGCATCGTACATTGGGGGAACCATGCAGACGCTACGACAACGGATGAATGAACACCACTCGACAATCACCAGGCAAGACTGTTCTCTTCCTGTTGGGGAGCACTTCAGCGGTCACGGACATTCAGTCTCTGATCTTCAGGTAAGCGTTCTCCAAGGCGGCCTTCACGACACACGACACCGCAGGGTCGTTGAGCAGAGACTGATAGCCAGGTTCTGCACACATGAGGACGACCTCAACCGGGATCTTGGGTTCATGTCACACTATCTGTAACCCCCACAACTTGCCTGGACTTGCAAAATCTCACTAGCTGTCCTGTCTGGAGACAATACACATCTCTTTAACCTGTACTTAATGGTCTCTCCACTCACCTTGTCTGTACCTTTAATACTTGATTAGCTGTATTAGCATTGATTAGCTTGATTAGCATTCCAATCATTATTCTGTAAATTGAGTTTGTGTCTCTGTATGCCCTGTTTGTGAGCACATCTCCCACTCCACCTGACGAAGGAGCAGCACGCTCTGAAAGCTAGTGGATTCTGCTACCAAATAAACCTGTTGGACGTTAGCCTGGTGTTGTTAGACTTCTTACTGTGTTTACCCCAGTCCAACGCCGGCATCTCCACATCATGTCTATTTTCTCTCCACAGATGCTGTCAGACCTGCTGAGATTTTTCAGCGTTTTCTGTTTTTGTGTCAGATTCTAGTAGTCGCAGTGTTTTGCTCTTACATTATTAAAGTTATTTATAAACCTTCCACAAGTATAAAACAAAACAGTAATAAATAGAAGAAAGAATCTCATTGTGCTATTACCTAAGCGAGTGTTAGCAATGAGATTGATGCCTCCATCGAAGTTCCCATCGTCACTGTATACAGGACCATCATTCCACATCAGGTCAAATCCTCCAATCTGTTTCTCCTTCCCAGACAGTCTGTCATGTGAAGTACATGCCACATCAATAAAGATTCTTCTGCAGTAGGAACATTTTTGACAATATGTTCCATCACAAATTCATTAGCACTTCTCTCCTGCCCTTTAGGGTCTTTATTGCATCACCTTTTTCTCCTGCTTCCTCTCTGTGCATCATTCCTGACTGAGATTCACTAACAAAGTCTCTACCAATTAGTTTCACTTGAAAGTTAACGGTTGAATATTGGGGATTCTGTGGCTGAGGGCTTGTGCCATGCGATGTACTTCTCTCAAGCGCTACAAAGCCGACTAAGGTCCCAAAATAGCAGTAAGGAACAGACACACACTTTCACCACACTGATAGAGAAGGTAGCACCTGTGTCAGTGCACTCACCAGCTGTATTTAAACTCAGTCTTGGGGGTATTAGTCCCACTCCACTGCGACCCCACCGACAGAGCAGAACTCAGCCCTATAGGCTCACCAAGACTCTGGTAACTGTTCATTTAAGTGTTGCTCAAGGTTCTCAATGCAGGTTTTGAGCTGCCTTTTGTCACGGTACTTGAGGAGGAGGTGAGGCTATACCATTGCAGAGTGGAGGAAATGGTCAGGACATCTGGTGGACACTAGATTCTTTTCAAACTGGGTCTTGGAGCTAGGGTCCAGTCTGAAAGCAATAATATTGATCATAATGGGAGAGGTGGAATCTATGAGCAGGAACACAGAGCGACGACAGTTTAAAGAGCAGGAACACAGAGCAGTGACAGTTTAAAAAGCAGGAACACGGAGCAGTGACAGTTTAAAGAGCAGGAACACAGAGCGGCGACAGTTTAAAGAGTGGGAACACAGAGCGGCGACAGTTTAAAGAGCGGGAACACAGAGCAGCGACAGTTTAAGGAACGGGAACACAGAGTGGCGACAGTTGGGAGTTTGGGTGGAAAGGATGGCAGTTAGGGCAGTTCAAAGCTCCTCTTGCAGGATGTGGGAGGTAAGGGTCACCATTAGTGACCCTGCTGACTTCACCTGTGGGAGGTGCACCCAGCTCCAGCTCCTCACAGACCGCCTTAGGGAATTGGAGCTGGAACTGGATGAACTTCGGATCATTCGGGAGTCAGAAGAGGTGATGGATAGCAGTTATCGGGGAGTGGTAACACCTAAAAACTAAGCTAGCTGGGTGACAGTCAGGAGAGGGGAGGGGAGGAAGCAGTCAGTGCAGGGATCCCCTGTGGTTGTTCCCCTCCAAAATAAGTATACCGTTTTGGATACTGTGGGGGGGGGGGGGATGACCTTCCAGGGGTAAGCCACGGTGGCCAGGTCTCTGGCACGGAGTCGGGCTCTGTGGCTCAGAAGGGAAAGGAGGAGAATAGGAGAACAATAGTAGTGGGGGACTCAATAGTTAGAGGCACAGACAGGCGGTTCTGTGGGCGCGAACGAGACTCGAGGATGGTAGTCTGCCTCCCTGGTGCCAGGGTCCTGGATGTCTCTGAGCGGGTAGAAAGCATCCTACAAAGGGAGGGTAATCAGACAGACGTCATTGTCCACATTGGTACAAATGATGTAGGCAGAAAGAGCAGGGAGGTCCTGCAAGAGCAATTTAGGGAGTTAGGCAGAAGGCTAAAAAGCAGGACCTCTAGGGTAGCGATCTCTGGATTACTCCCTGTGCCACGTGCTAGTGAGGCTAAGAACAGGGAGATTGTGCAACTGAACACGTGGCTAAAAAACTGGTGCAGGAGGGAGGGTTTCAGATTCGTGGATCACTGGGAAGCCTTCCAGGGAGGATGGGACCTGTACAAGAAGGACGGGTTACACCTGAACTAGAGGGGCACCAATATCCTGGCTGGGAGGTTTGCTAGTGTGGTTCGGGTGGGTTTAAACTAATGTGGCAGGGGGGTGGGGATCAGAACAATAGGTCAGCAAGCGTAGAGACTGGGGACGAGCATGGGCCAAGACAAGGCTACCTAAGAGGAAGAGCAATCTGAACTCAGTGGGCCTGGAGGTCTGGAGTGCATCTGCTTCAATGCAAGGAGCGTAACGGGCAAGACAGATGAACTTAGAGCCTTAATGCATGCGCGGAACTTGGATGTGGTTGCAATGACAGAGACTTGGTTAAAAGGACAGGACTGGCAGCTGAATATTCCGGGGTATAAGTGTTTTAGGCGAGACAGAGGAGGGGCTAGAAGAGGTGGGGGAGTAGCAATGCTGGTTAGGGAGCATATTACAGCGGTACAGAGGGTGGACAATTTGGAAGAATCATGTAACGAGACACTGTGGGTAGAGCTCAGAAACAGGAAGGGCGCAGTCACTGTGCTAGGGGTATACTACAGGCCTCCCAACAGCCCACGGGAAGTTGAGGAACGGATATGTAAGGAGATTCTGGACAGGTGTAGAAAAAATAGGGTTGTTGTAGTGGGAGACTTTAATTTCCCTCATATAGACTGGAAATCCCTTAGGGCTGGAGGTCCGGACGGGGAGGAGTTTGTAAAATGTGTCCAGGAAGGTTCTTTGGAACAATATGTTGATGGTCCAACTAGAGAGGGGGCTATACTGGACCTAGTGCTGGGGAATGAGCCCGGTCAGGTCATCAAAGATTCAGTGGGGGAACATGTGGCGAACAGTGACCACAATTCTGTAAACTTTCGGATAGTCATGGAAAAGGATGAGTGTTGTCCTATGGGTAAGGTGCTGAATTGGGGGAAGGCTAACTACAGCCGGATTAGGCAGGATTTGGTGGCTGTTGATTGGGAGAGGCTGTTCGAGAGTAAATCCACATCTGGCATGTGGGAGTCTTTTAAGGAACAGTTGATAGGAGTGCAGGACAGGCATTTGCCTGTAAAAAGGAAGGACAGGAAAGGTAGGATTCGAGAGCCGTGGATAACCAGGGAAATTGTGGGTCTAATCAAAAAGAAAAAAGAGGCATACATAAGGTCCAGGCAGCTAAAAACAGATGAAGCACTGGAGGAATACAGAGAAAGTAGAAAAGAACTGAAACAGGGAGTTAGAAGGGCAAAAAGGGGTCACGAAATGTCCTTGGCAGACAGGATTAAGGCATTTTATACATACGTTAGGAACAAGAGGGCTGTCAGAGAAAGAGTCGGAGCTCTCAAGAACAAAGGAGGGGAATTTTGCTTAGAACCCGAGGAAGTAGGTGAGATCCTAAACGAATACTTTGTATCAGTATTCACAAAGGAGAGGGACACATTGATTGGCAGTGTCTTAGAGGGATAGAAATCATAGAATCATAAAAACCCTACAGTGCAGAAAGAGGCCATTCGGCCCATCGAGTCTGCACCGACCACGAATCCACCCAGGCCCTATCCCCATATCCCTACATATTTACCCGCTAATCCCTCTAACCTACGCATCCCGGGACACTAAGGGGCAATTTAACCTGGCCAATTAACCTAACCCGCACATCTTTGGACTGTGGGAGGAAACCCGAGCACCCGGAGGAAACCCACGCAGACACGAGGAGAATGTGCAAACTCCACACAGACAGTGACCCAAGCCGGGAATTGAACCCGGGACCCTGGAGCTGTGAAGCAGCAGTGCTAACCACTGTGCTACCGTGCCGCCCCTGTGTGTAGACCCGTTCGAACAAATCGCAATTACAAGGGAGGAAGTGTTCGGTGTTTTAGGAAGCATTGAGGTAGACAAATCCCCAGGGCCAGATGGCATCTGTCCTAGATTACTGAGAGAGACAAGAGATGACATTGCTGGGCCTCTAACTGAAATCTTTGTTTCTTCATTGGACACAGGTGAGGTCCCAGAGGATTGGAGGATAGCAAATGTGGTCCTGTTATTTAAGAAGGGTAGCAAGGATAACCCGGGTAATTATAGGCCAGTGAGCTTGATGTCTCTGGAAGGGAAATTTTTGGAGAAGATTCTTAGAGATAAGATCTATACACATTTAGAACTGAATAGTCTCATTAGCAATACACAACATGGTTTTGTACGAGGGAGGTCATGCCTCACAAATTTGGTTGAGTTTTTTGAGGAGGTGACAAAAATGATTGATGAGGGCAGGGCCGTGGATGTCGTCTATATGGATTTTAGTAAAGCATTTGACAAGGCCCCTCATGGCAGGCTGGTGCAAAAGGTTAAATCTCACGGGATCAAAGGTGAACTAGCTAGATGGGTACAGAACTGGCTTGGCCATAGAAGACAGAGGGTAGCAGTGGAGGGGTCTTCTTCTGATTGGAGGTCTGTGATTAGAGGTGTTCTCCACATCTCCACATTAGAGGTGTTCCGCAGGGCTCTGTACTGGGACCTCTGCTGTTTGAGATATATATAAATGATTTGGAAGAAGATGTAGCTGGTCTGATTAGTAAGTTTGCGGACGACACAAAGATTGCTGGAGTTGCAGATAGTGATGAACATTGTCAGAGAATACAGCAGGATATAGATAGGCTGGAAAATTGGGCGGAGAAATGGCAGATGGAATTTAATCCAGATAAATGCGAAGTGATGCATTTTGGTAGATCTAATGCGGGGGGGAGCTATACAATAAATGGCAGAACCATCGGAGTATAGACACACAGAGAGATCTGGGTGTGCAAGATCCTTATAGGTGGTAGCACAGGTGGAAAAGGTGGTGAAGAAGGCATATGGCATGCTTGCCTTTATTGGACGGGGCATAGAGTTTAAAAGTTGGCATATGATGTTGCAGTTATATAGAACGTTGGTTAGGCCACATCTGGAATACTGCATCCAGTTCTGGTCGCCACACCACCAGAAGGACGTTGAGGCTTTGGAGAGAGTGCAGAAAAGGTTTACCAGGATGTTGCCTGGTATGGAGGGTATTAGCTACGAGGTGAGATTGAGTAAACTAGGGTTGTTCTCCCTGGAAAGACAGAGGTTGAGGGGCGACCTAATAGAAGTTTATAAAATTATGAAGGGCATAGATAGGGTGAACAGTTGGAAGCTTTTTCCCAGGTCAGAAATGACAAACACAAGGGGTCACAAGTTCAAGGTAAGGGCGGCAAGGTTCAATACGGATATGCGGGGGACGTAATTTACACAGAGCGTGGTGGGGGCCTGGAATGCACTACCAACCAAGGTGGTTGAGGCAGTAACGCTAGGATCACTTAAGACTTATCTAGATAGCCACATGAACAGACTGGGAATAGAGGGATACAAGCGGATAGCCTAGTTAGGAACACATGATCGGTGCAGGCTTGGAGGGCCGAAGGGATTGTTCCTGTGCTGTATTGTTCTTTGTTCTGTGGAACTGCTAAATGGCTCCTGTGAGGGAGCTCCTTTTTTATGTAATCCGCAATCTTATTTGATGAGTAACAAAGGCTGTGCAGATGCTTGGTAGAAAACCTCAGAGTCACTTTATCCATTTTACTTGAAGGCCAGGAACCAGACATGATTCCTCAATCCAGATCCTTCGATAGCATCTTTCAAATGCACAAACGCCCCAACCTAGAAAGACAAGAGCAGCAGACACCTGGGAACACCACCACCTGCAAGTTCTCCTCCAAGTCACTCACCTTCTTGACTTGGAAATATATCGGCTGTTCCTTCACTGTCGGTAGGTCAAAATCCTGGAAGTCCCTCCCTAACACCACCATGGGTGTACCTACACCTCAGGAACTTCAATGGTTTAAGAAGGCAGCTCACTACCATCTAAAGGGCAATTAGGGATGGACAATAAATGCTGCCTTAGCCAGCAATGTCCAAATCTCATAAACAGAAAAAAGGCTGTTTACTGTTCATGCTCCACATTTGGGAGGCTCAATCCCTTATTTCCATTTTGGAAACTGAATATGCTTGAGGCATTTTCATGTCATTATATAGTGTTGTATTCAACTCCGTCCCTTCCATAATCTCAAGAACTGCATAACTAATCATTACATTTAACAGCTTACAGGTTTGCATATTTAAAATTGGGGAAATGTGAAGGTCTAAGAACACTGCGACCGATAACATTTCCTTAGCATTTCTCGACAATTAGTTCATCCCTGTTCCTATATTACACATCACAAGCTTGATGTAATAGCTTCTGACACTCCTGTGTAGTACTAAGAGAGTGCTGAATTGTTGGAAAGTTCCACCTTCTGGATCATCTGGGTGTTGAAAAAGTATGTTTTATTTTGAAGATTTTCAAGACTTGTGTTCTGGCCCACCTCCCCGACTTAGGGGGAGATGGTGGCACAGTGATAATGTCATTGAACAAGTATTCCAGAGGGCCAGGTTAATGCTCTGGGTCATGGATTCAATTCCCACCATGGCAGCTGGTGGAATTTCAATTCCATCAATAAACATGAAATATAAAGCGAGCCTCAGTAATGGTGATGATTGTTGTAAAAACCACTTTTGACGTTCATTCCATCCTTCAGAGAAGGAAATCTGCTATCCTTACCTGGCCTGGCCTACACGTGATTTCAGAGCCACAGTAATGTATTTGACTCTTAAACGGCCGAGCAAACCAAGGATGGGCAACACAGTCATTGCTGCGTGCAAACTGGCCACTCCATCTGTCTACAACTCCAGAAGAATGATTCATCAGCTAGGAAGTATTTTAGAATAATCTGAGGACTTGGGAGACTTGATATAAATGCAAAGTCTTCCATCACTCACCTTCCTTCCATGTCTACAACATGCACTGTATCCTCCAGCAAACGGCACTTCAGCTCGTAATCTTCCTGGCTGCTAGCTATCAGTGAAGGGGAAGCATTCACCTCCAAAAGCCACCTGAAGAATCAGAACGACATTAAAGCTGTTTGTCAGATTGGCTATAGGGAGGAGATACATGTAACACAAGGGACATTGGCAGAGCAGAGCAGGGAAAGGAGTCAGAGCTATCCAATAGAACATAGAACATAGAACAGTACAGCACAATACAGGCCCTTCAGCCCTCAATGTTGTGCCGAGCTTTGACCAAAACCAAGATCAAGCTATCCCACTCCCTATCATTCTGGTGTGCTCCATGTGCCTATCCGATAACCGCTTGAAAGTTCCTAAAGTGTCCGACTCCACTATCACAGCAGGCAGTCCATTCCACACCCCAACCACTCTCTGAGTAAAGAACCTACCTCAGACATCCCTCCTATATCTCCCACCATGAACCTTATAGTTATGCCCCCTAGTAACAGCTACATTCACCCGAGGAAATAGTCTCTGAACGTCCACTCTATCTATCCCTCTCATCATCTTATAAACCTCTATTAAATCGCCTCTCATCCTCCTCCGCTCTAAAGAGAAAAGCCCTAGCTCCCTCAACCTTTCTTCATAAGACCTACCCTCCAAACCAGGCAGCATCCCGGTAAATCTCCTCTGCACTCTCTCCAATGCATCCACATCCTTCTTATAGTGAGGTGACCAGAACTGCACACAATATTCCAAATGTGGTCTCACCAAGGTCCTGTACAGTTGCAGCATAACCCCACGGCTCTTAAACTCAAACCCCATGTTAATAAACGCTAACACACTATAGGCCTTCTTCACAGCTCTATCTACTTGAGTGGCAACCTTCAGAGATCTGTGGATATGAACCCCAAGATCTCTCTGTTCCTCCACGTTCCTCAGAACCCTGCCGTTGATCCTGTAATCCGCATCCAAATTTGTCCTACCAAAATGAATCACCTCGCACTTATCAGTGTTAAACTCCATCTGCCATTTTTCGGCCCAGCTCTGCATCCTATCAATGTCTCTTTGCAGCCTACAACAGCCCTCCACCTCATCCACTACTCCACCAATCTTGGTGTCTCAGCAAATTTACTGACCCATCCTTTAGCCCCTTCCTCCAAGTCATTGATAAAAATCACAAATAGCAGAGGACCCAGCACTGATCCCTGTGGTACACCGCTGGTAACTGGTCTCCAGTCTGAAAATTTTCCATCCACCACCCTCTGCCTTCTATGAGATAGCCAGTTACTTATCCAATCGGCCAAATTTCCCTCTATCCCACACCACCTTACTTTCTTCATGAGCCGACCATGGGGAACCTTATCAAACGCAAAGGGCAGGGTGTGAAGCACAAAGTCCATGATACTCAGCTGGTGACTGTCCAATGCCATAGGACACTGACCACCGGACAGAACAATCAGACTCTTATAGACAGTCAATTCAGACCAATGCTCCTTCACTGTATAGTCATTCTCACCCTTACTAACAAACATATAGGGCTGGGTTTTGGTGATGAGGGGGGGGGGGGGTGGGGGGGGTGAGATATTGCACAAGGAAGGATTAGGCCCCCAAGGGAGGGGTATGGGGGTGGAGACAGTTTTTGATGGGTGGTTGGTGGGGGGGCCGGGGGGGGTGGTGAGGCACAAAGCTGGGGCAGCATCTCTGGGGAGGGGGTGCCGATGCATACAGGCAACCTCCCCAAAGAGGCACCCTCCACTTTTCCCTACTTTTCACCAGAGTTGGATTTTCGTCCACATTTGACCGCCAATCATGACATGGCAGCAGAGACACAATTAAGCTCTTAATTCAGCAAGTAAGGGCCTCAATAGGTGGAAAAGTGGGCAGGTCCACGAGTGACAGAACATAATCGTAATAAAACTTAATAATACTAAAGAAACTTAACATAAATTTCAACATTCAGCTTATCATTCACCAGTATACTAATCATTCCAATGGGGTTTGGTCTATAACATAAATATTACTTAATTGTAAATGCATGGTGATAAGTTAGAAGTTAAGAGTTGTTTCTTTTCATGTTTAAAAGATTGTTCAATGTTTCATATTGCTAGAATTATACTTAAACTGTGTTGTGAATAACTTGTTTTGACAAAAGATCCCTAATTTGTCAGTGGAATTACTCTTGAGATGAAGCATCCTTTCCTCACACTAATGCCAAAATAGGAGAATTGTTGGGGTCTAGCCTGGCTTCATAATCTAACTTGGGGTTTCTGATCTGGCACCTTAACACTGGGGACTTGAGGGTGGAGGGGGGATCTCGCTGTTGGGAGTAGACTAGGGGTAGGGAGGAGGGTTAGAGGTGTCCGGTCCATGAAGAAAGGGTGCCTCCAGTCTGAAGAAGCTTTCAATGGAGGACCCCCGCCCTTGCCTCCTTGCATTTTCCTTGCATCTCACTAGTTTCCATCTTTTGTATCATCAACAAATTTGGAAATATTACATTTAGTCCCGACTTCCGAATTATTGATATAGATTGTGAATAGCTTGGGCCTCGCACTAATCATCACTAATCACCACTCACCGCCCGGACAAATCCTTTCTAAAAACATTCCCCTTCATTCTAGACATTATATATCGTCTCTCCCCAGCACAAACTCCCTCTTAAATCCCCTCAAAGTCGAGTAAACACCCGCTGACTGCCCCTCTCCCCCGGCCGGCGCCCACCTCTCCCTCACCGCCCTCCGCTCCGCCGCAAACTGCCTATAGCAAAAGCATCGTAGCTGTGAGGGACAGCTCGGTGGATAGGATATTGGTATGTAGATAGGCTGGAAAATTGGGCGGGGATCCTGGATTCAGGATTCAATCCTGGACCGGGGAGCGGCGCGGGCTTGGAGGGCCGAAGGGCCTGTTCCTGTGCTGTATTGTTCTTTGTTCTTTGTATTTACTGTTGAGAAAAGCATGGATGTTAGGGAACCTGGGGACATAAATAGTGATGTCTTGAGGAGTGTACATACTACAGAGAAGGAGGTGCTGGAAGTCTTAAAGCGCATCAAGGTAGATAAATCCCCGGGACCTGATGACGTGTATCCCAGGACATTGTGGGAGGCGAGGGAGAAAATTGCAGGTCCCCGAGCAGAGATATTTGAATCATTGATAGTCACAGGTGAGGTGCCTGAAGATTGGAGGGTGGCAAATGTTGTGCCTTTATTTAAAAAGGGCTGCAGGGAAAAGCCTGGAAACTACAGGCTGGTGAGCCTCACATCTGTAATGGGTAAGTTGTTGGAAGGTATTTTGAGAGACAAAATCTACAGGCATTTAGAGACGCAAGGACTGATTAGGGACAGTCAGCACGGCTTTGTGAGTGGAAAATCACGTCTCATAAATTTGATTGAGTTTTTTGAAAGGATAACCAAGAAGGTAGATGAGGGCAGTGCAGTTGATGTTGTCTACATGTACTTTAGCAAGGCCTTTGACAAGGTACTGCATGGTAGGTTGTTGCATAAGGTTAAATCTCACAGGATCCAGAGTGAGGTAGCTAAATGGATACAAAACTGGCTTCATGACAGAATAAGAAGTCTCACAACACCAGGTTAAAGTCCAACAGGTTTATTTGGTAGCATAAACCACTAGCTTTCAGGGCGCTGCTCCTTCATCAGGTGAGTGGGAGTTCTATTCACATTCAGGGCATATAAAGACACAAACTCAATTTACAAAATAATGGTTGGAATGCGAGTCTTTACAAGTAATTAAGTCTTAATTGGAATGCTCACCTGATGAAGGAGCAGCGCCCTGAAAGCTAGTGGCTTGCGCTACCAAATAAACCTGTTGGACTTTAACCTGGTGTTGTGAGACTTCTTACTGTGCTTACCCCAGTCCAACGCTGGCGTCTCCACTTCATGACAGAAGATAGAGGGTGGTTGGAGAGGGTTGTTTTTCAATCTGGAAACCTGTGACCAGCGATGTGTCTCAGGGATCGGTGCTGGGTCCACTGTTATTTGTCATTTATATTAATGATTTGGATGAGAATATAGGAGGCATGGTTAGTATGTTTGAAGGTGACACCAAGCTTGATGGCATAGTGGACAGTGAAGAAGGTTATCTCTGATTGCAACGAGATTTTGATCAATTGGGCCAGTGGGCTGATGAATGGCAGATGGAGTTTAATTTAGATAAACGCGAGGTGATGCATTTTGGTAGATTGAACCAGGGCAGGACTTACTCAGTTAATGGTAGGGCGTTGGGGAGAGTTACAGAACAAAGAGATCTAGGGTACAGGTTCAGAGCTGTTTGAAAGTGGAGTCATAGGTGGACAGAGTGGTGAAAAAGGCATTCTGCATGCATTGGTCAGAACATTGAATACAGGAGTTGGACGTCTTGTTGAAGTTGTACAAGACATTGGTAAGGCCACACTTGGAATACTGTGTACAGTTCTGGTCACCCTATTATAGAAAGGATATTATTAAACTCTAAAGAGTGCAGAAGAGATTTACTAGGATGATACCGGGACTTGATGGTTTGAGTTTTTAGGAGAGGCTTGATAGACTGGGACTTTTTTCTCTGGAGGGTTGAAGGCTGAGGGGTGATCTTATAGAGGTCTATAAAATAATGAGGGGCAAGATCAGCTAGAAAGTCAATATCTTTTCCCAAAGGTCGGGGAGTCTAAAACTAGAGGGCATAGGTTTAAGGTGAGAGATACGAAAGTGTCCAGAGGGACAATTTTTTCACACAGTGGGTGGTGAGTGTCTGGAACAAGCTGCCAGAAGTAGTAGTAGAGGCGGGTATAATTTTGTCTTTTAAAAAGCGTTTAGCCAGTTACATGAGTAAGATGGGTATAGAGGGATATGGGCCAAATGCGGGGCAATTGGGACTAGCTTAGGGGTTTAAAAAAAAAGGGCAGCATGACTCTATGACTTGCGATATCCCACTAATTACAGGCTGTCACCCTGAGAATGATCCGTTTATTCCTACTCTCTGTTTTCTAGTTTGTAAATCATGACTTCTCTATTATAAATCCACATTATAATATTCTTTTCTAAATGTCCAGTTATCAGATCCTCTGACGGCAAACTAACAGGTGTGTAGTTCTCTATTTTCATCTCGCTCTCCATTAAACAATGGAGTTACATTTGTTACTTTCCAGTCTGCAGGAACCTTTCCAGAATCCATAGAATTTGGAAAGATAATCACCAATGCACCCTCTATCACTATAGCTGCCTAGGGATGGGCAATGAATGGTCATCTAGCCAGAGACGCCCACATCCCTTGAACAAATAAAAAAAAGTTCAAAACTCTGGGATGTAACTCATCTGTCCTGAGGATTTATCGACCTTCAATCCAATTAATTTTTTGAGTGCTACATCTATTAATACTAACTTTTTTCAGTTCCTCATTTTCACAAGCCCCTTAGTTCCCTCATATTTCTGGAAGATTTTCTATTTTTCCTCCATGAAGACAGGCACAAAGTAACTGTTTAGTTTCTCCACTATGGTGACAGTGGTTAGCACTGCTGCCTCACAGTGCCAAGGACCCAGGTTCGATTCCCGGCTTGGGTCACTGTCTGTGCGGAGTTTGCACATTCTCCACGTGTCTGCATGAACTTCCTCTGGGTGCTCTGGTTTCCTCCCACAGTCCAAAGACATGCTGGTTAGGTGCATTGGCCATGCTAAATTCTCCCTCAGTGTACCTGAACAAGTGCCGGAGTGTGGTGACCAGGGGATTTTCACAGTAACTTCATTGCAGTGTTGATGTAAGCCTACTTGTGACTAATAAGTAAACTTTACTTTATTTCCCTATTCTCAATTACAAATTCTCCTGTCTGTGCCTGTAATGAACCCACCTTTGTCCTTGTTAATCTTTTCCTTTTCAAATACCTAACGAAGCTTTATGTTTCTTGCTC
Organism: Mustelus asterias; assembly: GCF_964213995.1. Lineage (NCBI taxonomy): Eukaryota > Metazoa > Chordata > Chondrichthyes > Carcharhiniformes > Triakidae > Mustelus > Mustelus asterias. Next base: position 22,079,124 of record NC_135820.1, on the reverse strand, counting down.
ACTTATAATTCTTATTCTTTTTTCCCGTTATCAGTTTTTTGTCCTCCTTTGCTGCATTCTGAATTGCTCTCAACCCACGGACTTGCTACTTTCACTGGCACTTTATAAGCCACTTTCGTTCATCATGTACGAATTCTAATTTCTTTTTATAGCTGTGGTAGATTCAACTTTCCTGTTTGATTTTTGTGTTTAAAAGCAGAGACGTTGGGCAGACTTTTGCCATTCCGCCAGAGAGTTCAGCTCTCAGTGCACTGGATTGTCAACCTTAACTTTGAACTGAGAAACTTGTGACCCAGCTGAGCCACAATGGGCACTCAATTTACTACTCGTATTTCTTCATTTCTTTTCACGGGATGAGATTTATTGCCCTTGAACTGAGTTGCTTTCTGGGTCATTTCATAGGGCAGTTAAGAATCAACCATTGAGTCTCGTGTCACATGTAGGACAAACCTGGTAAGGAACTAGGTGAGTCCAAAGATGAGCGAGCGAGGTGGATTGGCCAAACTAAATTGTCCCTTAGTGTCAGGGGGACTAACTAGGGTAAATGCATGAGATTATGTGGATAGAGCCTGGGTGGGATTGTGGTCGGTGCAGACTCAATAGGCCAAATGGCCTCCTTCTGCACTGTAGGATTCTATGATCTATGAACATTAGCAAGCCAAATGCTTTATTTTTAAAAACAATCAATGATAGTTTTGAACAGAACATAGAAAAACTACAGCACAAACAGGCCCTTCGGACCACAAGTTGTGCCGAACACATCCCTACCTTCTAGACCTACCTATAACCCTCCATCCTATTAAGTCCCATGTACTCATCCAGGAGTCTCTTAAAAGACCCTATTGAGTTCGCCTCCAACACCACTGACGGCAGCCGATTCCACTTGCCCACCACCCTCTGTGTGAAAAACTTACCCCTAACATCTCCCCTGTACCTAACCCCCAGCACCTTAAACCTGTGTCCTCTCGTAGCAGACATTTCCACCCTGGGAAAAAGACTCTGAGAGTCCACCCGATCTATGCCTCTCAACATCTTATACACCTCTATTAGGTCTCCCCTCATCCTTCGTCTCTCCAAGGGGAAAAGACTGAGCTCCCTCAGCCTATCCTCATAAGGCATGCCACTCAATCCAGGCAACATCCTTGTAAATCTCCTCTGCACCCTTTCAATCTTTTCCACATCCTTCCTATAGTGAGGCGACCAGAACTGAGCACAGTACTCCAAGTGGGGTCTGACGAGGGTCTTATATAGCTGCATCATTATCCCCGGACTCCTAAACTCAATCCCTCGATTGATAAAGGCCAGCACATCATACGCCTTCTTAACCACCTCCTCCACCTGCGGGGCCGATTTCAGAGTCCTATGGACTCGGACCCCAAGGTCCTTCTGATCCTCTACAGTACTAAGAGTCTTTCCCTTTATATTGTACTCCTTCATCCCATTTGACCTACCAAAATGGACCACGACGCATTTATCTGGGTTGAAGTCCATCTGCCACTTCTCCGCCCAGTCTTGCATTCTATCTATGTCCCTCTGTAACTTCTGACATCCCTCCGGACTATCCACAACCCCACCAACCTTCGTGTCGTCGGCAAACTTACCAACCCATCCCTCCGCTTCCTCATCCAGGTCATTTATGAAAATGGCAAACAGCAAGGGTCCCAGAACAGATCCCTGGGGCACACCACTGGTGACCAACCTCCATTTAGAAAAAGACCCATCTATACCCACTCTCTGCCTCCTTTGGGCAAGCCAGTTCTGGATCCACAGGGCAGCAGCCCCTTGGATCCCATGCCCTCTCACTTTTTCCAGAAGCCTTGCATGGGGGACCTTATCGAACGCCTTGCTAAAATCCATATAAACCACATCTACCGCCTTCCCTTCGTCAATGTGTTTAGTCACATTTTCGAAGAACTCCACCAGGCTCTTAAAGCACGATCTGCCCTTGACAAAGCCATGCTGAGTATTCTTGAGCATACTAAACCTCTCTAAATGCTCATATATCCTGTCCCTCAGGATCTTCTCCATCAGTTTACCAACCACTGAGGTTAAACTCACCAGTCGGTAATTACCCGGGCTATCCCTATTCCCCTTCTTGAAAATAGGAACCACATCCGCAATCCTCCAATCCTCCGGCACCTCTCCCGTCTCCAACGACGACGCAAAGATCATCGCCAGAGGCTCTGCAATCTCTTCCCTCGCCTCCCACAGTAACCTGGGGTACATCCCATCCGGACCCGGCGACTTATCTATCTTGATGCCATTCAAAGATTCCAGCACAACCTCTTTCTTAAAGTCCACATACTCAATCCTTTCAGTCCACCGCACGCCTGCAGTACATCCACCCAGCTCTTTCTCCTCTGTGAAAACCGAGGCAAAATACTCATTAAGCACCTCTGCCATTTCTATTGGTTCCGTACAGACTTTCCCGCCTTCACCTTTTATAGGCTATTCCTTCACGTCTCATCCTTTTACTCTTCACATATTTATAGAACGCCTTAGGGTTCTCCTTAATCCTACCTGCCAGGGCCTTCTCGTGACCCCTTCTGGCTCTCCTAATTTCCTTCTTTAGTCCCTTCCTACAAGCCGTATACTCTTCTAAATCCCTATCTTCGCCAAGCTCTCTGAGCCTTTTGTACGCTTTCCTTTTCTTCTCGACTAGGTCCCGCACAGCTTTCGTGCACCACGGTTCCTTTAACCGACCAACACCTCCCTGTCTGCTCGCAACGTTGTCTTGTAGAACTCTAGACAGACATTCCTTGAAAAACTGCCACCTCTCTTCAGTACATTTCCCCGAGAATACCTCCTTCCAATTTACTCCTCTAATTTGCTGTCTAATGTCTTCATATTTCCCCTTACTCCAAATAAACACTTTCCTAGCTTGCCTGATCCTCTCTTTTTCCAATGCAAACCTAAAGGAGATAGAGTTATGATCGCTATCCCCAAGATGCTCTCCCACTGAGAGATCTGTCACCTGTCCAGGTTCATTGGTCCGTATCAGATCAAGTACAGCCTCTCCTCTTGTAGGCTTGTCCACATGCTGTGTCAGGAAACCTTCCTGAACACACCTAACGAACTCTTCCCCATCCAATCCCCTTACCCTAGGGATATTCCAGTCTATGTTTGGGAAATTAAAGTCTCCCATCACAACAACTCTGCTATTACTGCATCTCTCCAGGATCTGTTTCCCTATCTGCTCCTCCACCTCCCTGTTACTATTGGGCGGCCGATAGAAAACTCCCAGCAAAGTGACCGGCCCCTTCCCACTCTGAACTTCCACCCACAGAGACTCGGTGGACAGTCCCTCCACAGCATACACCTTCTCTACAGCTGTGACACTATCCCTGATCAGCAGTGCCACTCCACCCCCTCTCTTGCCTCCCTCCCTGTCCTTCCTGAAACATCTGAATCCCGGCACCTGGAGTATCCAGTCCTGTCCCTGAGACATCCAAGTCTCCGTAATGGCCACCACATCATACTTCCAGGCATCGATCCACGCTCTGAGCTCATCCCCTTTATTCACTATACTCCTGGCATTAAAGTAAACACATCTCAATCCTTTGGTCTGAGCTCTCCCCTTCTCTATTCCCTGTCCATCCGCCCTCTTGCACTGCCTATAACCCTTCTCTGTTTGCGAGCTACCTTCCTCACTCTCAGTCACCTCATTTTGATCCCCTCCCCCCGACCTATCTAGTTTAAACTAGTTTAGATGGCAACAATTACTCATGGTTAACTTTGTATTCCAAATTTGGATTTAAATTCCACCAGCTGTCTTTGAATTAGGGCATTAGTCTGGGCTTCAGGATTGAAAGTCAGTGGATCACCACGACATCACCAACTCCTCAATAACAAGTCATACAAAACCACACAATATTTATACACGCACAGATACAGGGAAACAGATGGAAACAACACCAACAGTTACACACATATACGACTAATAACACAGTCACACCAGATTAGATTCACACAGCAGCACACACTCAGTGTCCTCACGGTTTCAGGCTCTTGTCGATCAGAATGTCGTATCCATACAATTCAAAGCAGTGCTTGTCATTAATGATCACTGTTTGGACGCTCTGCAAACTTTTGATGAAGATATTGTCCATGTCTTTAAAGAGCATTTCCACGGCCTCAGTGCCATGTTTTGCGGTCAGGTACTGTCGCAGATGTTGCATCAACCACTTGCAGCCCTACAAGAGAGTGCAGTGTTGTATAGAGTATCACAGTATATTACAGTTTCATGTATGTATCACAGTGAGATACGGTATATAACACAGCCTCAATGTGTCTCAGTATATCAGTGTCACACAGTGTTACACACATTCTTCACTGATCAACATCAGTGTGCCCCCCTCCCATCATCATGCCCCCCCACATTAGTATGCCCCCACATCAGTGCCCCTTCCCATCACTGTGCCCCCCAGTGTGCCCCCCCAGTGTGCCTCCCACATCAGTGTGCACCCCCACATCAGTGCACCCGTCCCATCAGTGTCCCCCCACATCAGTGTCCCCCCCATCAGTGTGCCCCCCACATCAGTGAGCTACTCCCCAGATCAGTGTGCACCCCCACATCAGTGCCCCCTCCCATCAGTGTGCCCCCCACATCAGCGTGCCCCCCACATCAGTGCCCCCCCGTCCCATCAGTGCCCCCATCGGTGTGCCAGCCCCCCCATCAGTGTGCCCCCCATCAGTGTGAACCCCCCACATCAGTGTGTCCCCCCTCATCAGTGTGCCCCCCATCAATGTCCCCTCCACATCAATGTGTCCCACATCAGTGTCCCCTCCACATCAGTGTGCTCCACATCAGTGGGCTCCCACATCACTGTGCCCCCTCACATTGGTGAGCTCCCGCCCCCATCAGTGTGCCCCCATCAGTGTGTTCCCCACAGTGTGCCCGCGCCACATCAGTGTGTCCCCCTGACATCAGTTTCCCCCCCCCCATCAGTGCCCTCCCCTCAGGTTTTCCCCCCTCTATGTAACCCCACATTAGTGTGCTCCCATTAATGCCCTCCTTCCCTGTCCTAGGACCAGATTTCCCATTTCATTGATTAACGTTTTTTACCTTTTCTGGATCGTAGTCAGGCGCGGTTTTCTGCACTGCCACATTTGTTAGATGTATAACTGCATAAGGAACTTGTTATGGAAGAAAATGGGGCCATAGTATAAACAGCAATGCCTTCATGAACATCAACCGCTTCAGTTAACTGCAGAAATACTTGTACTCAATCTGTCAAATTCATTCCCGGTTCGAGTGGTGGAGACAAAAGTTTAGAGATATTTAGTTTCGACAATGTAGAAATATTCGGGTCTCTCTACAAGGCCTGAGTTACCTTCCTTGTCCAAAATTGTTTTGTGATCTCACATAAAATGGTGGCCCATAATTACCAGTGGAGGAGCCCTGTGGCAGGTTTGAGTGGGTCAGCGCTATAGTACCCAGAAGCTAGAAGTGGTTTCAGTTCTCCCAATTTTTCTCTGGGTAACTATTGTTTTAACCTCAACAGCAAATGCTGGAAAATCTCAGCAGGTCTGACAGTATCTGTGCAGAGAGAATAAAACCAATGTTTCGAGGCTGGGTAACTCTCCATTGGTTCTGTTCTCTCTCCACAGGTGCTGTCAGACCTGCTGAGATTTTCCAGCATTTTCTGTTTTTGTTTCAGATTCCAGCTTCTGCAGTATTTTGCCTTTTCTTTAACCCAGTTGGAACCACCTGAAATTTGCAATTTATATCACATTTTCGGATTGTTCCCAGCACAGGGCAATATCCTAGAAGAAGCTTGAAATTCCTAGGCAATTGCCAGACTATCCTTAGCTGGAAACTGAAATGCCTGAGAGAAGGAGAAACAGGCACCAAGATTGGAGATTAAATCATCATTTTTATCACATACTAATGAGATTCTAAAAGAGGGAATCATTTTGTTAAGATTGTGTTAGGGCAGCGGAGACCTGATATTTGTGATTCCTGTGCCAAGTCGGAATCTCAGGACACATAGAACATAGAAACCATACAGTGCAGGAGGCCATTCGGCCCATCGAGTCTGCACCGACCACAATCCCACCCAGGCCCTACCCCCACATATTTACCCGCTAATCCCTCTAACTACACATTTCAGGGACAATTTTTTTTTTAACCTGGCCAATCAACCTAACCCGCACATCTTTGGACTGTGCAGAACGGTGCTGCAAGAGTGAAGTCCAGGATTCCTGAACCTGAGCTGCAGCTGGAGTCAATGCAGACTATCATGGAGGACTGAACATTCCAGGAGTAGGAGACACTTATGCAGAAGGGTCAACAGGACTGGGACAATGTTCCCATGGGAAGCTCCATTAGAGTCACAAATTTAGAGTCACATTAGACTCACAAATTTGATTGAGTTTTTTGAAGGGGTAACCAAGAAGGTAGATGAGGGCAGTGCAGTTGATGTTGTCTACATGGACTTTAGCAAGGCCTTTGACAAGGTACCGTATGGTAGGTTGTTGTATAAGATTAAATCTCAAGGGATCCAGGGTGAGGTATCTAAATGGATACCATATTGGCTTCTTGTCAGAATGTGGTAAGAAGTCTCACAACACCAGGTTAAAGTCCAACAGGTTTATTTGGTAGCAAATACCATAAGCTTTCGGAGCACTGCTCCTTCGTCAGACAGAGTGGAAATGTGCTCTCAAACAGTCAAACAGACAATATCAAGCTGCAGAATACTGATTAGAATGCGAATCCTACAGCCAGCCAGGTCTCCACATCATCAGGTGAGATGCATCACAGCATCTCCACATCATGATTACCATCGACACCGCAAACTGCCGGCTCCAAGTGGAGAGGATCTCCAAGAAGATCGCGCATATCGACACAGAACGGCATCTCCACTTCTTGACAGAAGCCAGAGGGTGGTTGTAGAGGGTTTTTTTTCAAACTGGAGGCCTGTAACCAGCGGTGTGCCTCAGGGATCAGTGCTGGGTCCACTGTTATTTGTCATTTATATTAATGATTTGGATGAGAATATAGGAGGCATGGTTAGTAAGTTTGCAGATGACACTAAGATTGGTGGCATAGTGGACAGTGAAGAAAGTTATCTCCAATTGCAACGGGATCTTGATCAATTGGGTCAGTGGGCTGATGAATGGCAGATGGAGTTTAATTTAGACAAATGCGAGGTGATGCATTTTGGTAGATTGAACCAGGGCAGGACTTACTCAGTTAATGCTAGGGCGTTGGGGAGAGTTATAGAACAAAGAGATCTAGGGGTTCATAGCTCCTTGAAAGTCGAGTCACAGGTGGACAGAGTGGAGAAGGCATTCGGCATGCTTGGTTTCATCAGTCAGAACATTGAATGTCTTGTTGGAGTTGTACAAGACATTGGTAAGGCCGCACTTGGAATATTGTGTGCAATTCTGGTCACCCTATTATAGAAAGGATATTATTAAACTAGAAAGAGTGCAGAAAAGATTTACTAGGATGATACCGGGACTTGATGGATTGAGTTATAAGGAGAGGCTGGATAGACTGGGACATTTTTCTCTGGAGCATAGGAGGCTGAGGGGTGATCTTACAGAGGTCTATAAAATAATGAGGGGCACAGATCAGCTAGATAGTCAATATCTTTTCCCAAAGGTAGGGGAGTCTAAGATGAGAGGGCATAGGTTTAAGGTGAGAGGGGCGAGATACAAAAGTGTCAAGAGGGGCAATTTTTTCACACAGAGGGTGGTGAGTGTCTGGAACAAGCTGCCAGAGGTAGTAGTAGAGGCAGGTACAATTTTGTCTTTTAAAAAGCATTTAGACAGTTACATAGATACGATGGGTATAGAGGGATATGGGCCAAATGCGGGCAATTGGGATTAGTTTAGGGGTTTTAAAAAAAAGGGCGGCATGGACAAGTTGGGCCGAAGGGCCTGTTTCCATGCTGTAAACCTCTATGACTCTATGGATGAGGAAGGTTGAAGGTAAATTGAGCACCAGAATATTGAAGTAAAACAGAGGAATAAGGTGAATAAATGCCACACAGTGCTATGAACTAGGTTCAATTCTGGCCTTGAGTCACTGTCTGCGTGGAGTTTGCACATTCTCACTGTGTCTGCGTGGCTTTAATCCAGATGCTCCGGTTTCCTCCCACAGTCCAAAGATGTGCAGGTTAGGTGGTTTGGTTGTGCTAATTTTGTCCTTTCGTATCCCAAAATGATTATGTTAGATAGATTAGCCGTGGTAAATGTGTGGATTTGTTTTGGAGATTCGGTGCCGTCTCCTTGAAGTAAATGGCCTCCTGCACCTTAGGGATGCTATGGTCCGATAATTACAATGAGCAACAGAGGTTACTGTGGGTTACAGTTAGTCACACAGAGGTTACTGTGGGTTACAGTGATTTACACACGGGTCACCGTGGGTTACAGTGAGTTACACAGAGGTTACTGTGTTACAGTGAGTTATGATGTGGAGGTTTATTTGGCAGCACTAGCTTTCGGAGTCTCAGGCTTGCCTGCAATCCCACGACTTGCCTGGCTTAGTCTCAGGCTTGCCTGCAGTCCTACGACTTGCCTGGGCTTGCAAAATCTCACTAACTGTCCTGGCTGGAGACAATACACATCTCTTTAACCTGTGCTTAACCCTCTCTCCACTCACATTGTCTGTACCTTTAAGACTTGATTACCTGTAAAGACTCGCATTCCACCATTATCTTGTAAACTGAGTTTGTGTCTGTATATGACCTGTTTGAGAACACGAGTCCTCACTCACCTGATGAAGGAGCCTGAGACTCCGAAAGCTAGTGCTGAAAAATAAACCTGTTGGACTTTAACTTGGTGTTGTGAGACTTCTTACTGTGTTTACCCCAGTCCAACGCTGGCATCTCCACATCATAATTCACTGTAACACAGTAACCTCTGTGTAACTCACTGTAACCCACGGTGACCCGTGTGTAAATCACTGTAACCCACAGTAACCTCTGTTGCTCATTGTAATTATCGGACCATAGCATCCCTAAGGTGCAGGAGGCCATTTACTTCAAGGAGACGGCACCGAATCTCCGAAACAAATCCACACATTTACCACGGCTAATCTATCTAACATAATCATTTTGGATTTTAACTTGATGTTGTGAGACTTCTTACTATGCTTTCAGTGAGTTACACAGAGGTTACTGTATTACATTGGGTTAACACAAAAAGAAGTTTAACAACACCAGGTTAAAGTCCAACAGGTTTATTTGGTAGCAAATGCCACTAGCTTTCGGACGCTGCCCCTTCATCGGGTGGAGTGGAAATCTGCTCTCAAACAGGGCATACAGAGACACAAACTCAATTTACAGAATAATGGTTGGAATGCAGTCTTTACAGATAATCAAGTCTTAAAGGTACAAACAATGTGAGTGGAGAGAGTATTAAGCACAGGTTAAAGAGATGTGTATTATCTCCAGACAGGACGGCCAATGAGATTCTGCAAGTCCAGGTAAGCTGTGGGGGTTACAGATAGTGTGACATGAACCCAAGATCCCGGTTGAGGCCGTCCTCATATGTGCGGAACTTGGCTATCAGTTTCTGCTCAGCGACTCTGCGGTCGTGTATCGTGAAGGCCGCCTTGGAGAACGCTTATGTGAAGATCAGAGGCCGAATGCCCGTGACCGCTGAAGTGCTCCCCAACAGGAAGAGAACAGTCTTGCCTGGTGATTGTCGAGCGGTGTTCATTCATCCGTTGTCATAGTGTCTGCATTTCTCCAATGCATGGTACATTGCATGGTACATTGGGGAAACCATGCAGATGCTACGGTTGCATTCTTGGACACACGCATCTCCATTAAGGACGGTCACCTCAGCACCTCACTGTACCGCAAGCCCACGGATAACCTCACGATGCTCCACTTCTCCAGCTTCCACCCTAAACACCTTAAAGAAGCCATCCCCTACGGACAAGCCCTCCGTATACACAGGATCTGCTCAGATGAGGAGGATCGCAACAGACACCTCCAGACGCTGAAAGATGCCCTCATAAGAACAGGATATGGCGCTAGACTCATTGATCAACAGTTCCAACACGCCACAGCGAAAAACCGCACCGACCTCCTCAGAAGACAAACACGGGACACAGTGGACAGAGTACCCTTCGTTGTCCAGTACTTCCCCGGAGCGGAGAAGCTACGGCATCTCCTCCGGAGCCTTCAACATGTCATTGATGAAGACGAACATCTCGCCAAGGCCATCCCCACACCCCCACTTCTTGCCTTCAAACAACCGCACAACCTCAAACAGACCATTGTCCGCAGCAAACTACCCAGCCTTCAGGAGAACAGTGACCAAGACACCACACAACCCTGCCACAGCAACCTCTGCAAGACGTGCCGGATCATCAACACAGATGCCATCATCTCACGTGAGAACACCATCCACCAGGTACACGGTACATACTCTTGCAACTCGGCCAACGTTGTCTACCTGATACGCTGCAAGAAAGGATGTCCCGAGGCATGGTACATTGGGGAAACTATGCAGACGCTGCGACAACGGATGAATGAACACCGCTCGACAATCACCAGGCAAGACTGTTCTCTTCCTGTTGGGGAGCACTTCAGCGGTCACGGGCATTCGGCCTCTGATATTCGGGTAAGCGTTCTCCAAGGCGGCTTTCGCGACACACGACAGCGCAGAGTCGCTGAGCAGAAACTGATAGCCAAGTTCCGCACACACAAGGACGGCCTCAACCGGGATATTGGGTTCATGTCACACTATTTGTAACTCCCACAGTTGCGTGGACCTGCAGAGTTTCACTGGCTGTCTTGTCTGGAGACAATACACATCTTTTTAGCCTGTCTTGATGCTCTCTCCACTCCCATTGTTTTGTTTCTTAAAGATTGGATTAGTTGTAAGTATTCGCATTCCAACCATTATTCATGTAAATTGAGTCTGTGTCTTTATAAGTTCTGTTTGTGAACAGAATTCCCACTCACCTGAAGAAGGGGCTTAGAGCCTCGAAAGCTTGTGTGGCTTTTGCTACCAAATAAACCTGTTGGACTTTAACCTGGTGTTGTTAAACTTCTTACAGTGTTTACCCCAGTCCAACGCCGGCATCTCCACATCATGACTACCATCGACACCGCAAACTGCCGGCTCCAAGTGGAGAGGATCGCCAAGAAGATCGCGCATATCGACACAGACATCAAGTTTCTACAAAGATGCAAGAAAGCAGACAAGATACCGATAGGACTACAGATCACGAACCCACTCAGGTCAACCTATAACACAGACTACGCTGAGAGACTTTGCCGTCGCACCTCTCTCACCCTCCTCCACCACCTCATACACCAACTCTACAGCAAACGCCGCAGCCTGGAAACCAAGATGGAATCCATATTCTCAACTTGCGCTCAGGACGCAGACCAGCTGCGAAACTCTGCCAAGCAGACGAGACAAAGGAACTACACCATCTACATGCACACCAAGAACAGGAAACTTGAGAAACTCGGCATCACCACCAGCAGCAACCAAGCCTCCCCCGGTACCACAGTAGAAAACAGTACCACTGCAGGGAAGTCCATTGTCAACTTGTCCGACTACACACTTCAACCAGATGAAATCGAAGTTCTCAGCCGAGGGCTTAATTTTTGCCCCACCACCAAAATAGACCCCATCAGTCTCGCAGCAGACACAGAGGAATTCATCAGGCGAATGAGGCTGAGGGAGTTCTTCCACAAACCCCAAGAGGCCAACAACGAACACAATGAGACAGCCAATGAACCGGAACAGCCGACAGAGAGATCCGCAGTGCATCCGAAGAGGAAAGAGTCGAATTGGACTCCTCCGGAAGGCCGCTGCCCTCGACTTGACATGTATGCCCAAGCCGTCAGGAGGTGCGTCAACACCAAATTCATCAGCCGCACTCACAAGACAGCCCCGAACATCACCCAAGCACAACGTAACGCCATCCACGCTCTCAAGACCAACCGCAACATTGTCATCAAACCAGCAGACAAAGGAGGGGCCATCGTCATACTGAACAGAACGGATTACTGCAAAGAAGTGTACCGACAACTCAACAACGAGGAACACTACAGACAGTTACCTGCAGATCCGACCAAAGAACACACCCGTCAACTCAACACTCTGATCAAGACCTTTGATCCGGACCTTCAGAACACCCTCCGTGCTCTCATCCCACGTACTCCCCGCGTTGGAGATCTCTACTGCCTCCCGAAGATACACAAGGCAAACACACCCGGCCGTCCCATCGTATCGGGCAATGGGACCCTGTGCGAGAACCTCTCCGGCTATGTCGAGGGCATCCTGAAACCCATTGTACAAAGAACCCCCAGCTTTTGTCGCGACACGACGGACTTCCTACAGAAACTCGGCACACATGGAGCAGTTGAACCAGGAGCGCTCCTCGTCACAATGGATGTCTCAGCACTCTACACCAGCATCCCCCATGACGATGGCATTGCTGCAACGGCCTCAGTGCTCAGCGCCAACAACTGCCAGTTTCCAGAAGCAATTTTACATCTCATCCGCTTCATCCTGGACCACAATATCTTCACCTTCAACAACCAGTTCTTCATCCAGACACACGGAACAGCCATGGGGACCAAATTTGCACCTCAATATGCCAACATCTTCATGCACAGGTTCGAACAAGACTTCTTCACCGCACGGGACCTTCAACCGATGCTATACACTAGATACATCGATGACATTTTCTTCCTTTGGACGCATGGTGAACAATCACTGAAACAACTCTATGATGACATCAACAAGTTCCATCCCACCATCAGGCTCACCATAGACTACTCTCCGGAATCGGTTGCATTCTTGGACACACGCATCTCCATTAAGGACGGTCACCTCAGCACCTCACTGTACCGCAAGCCCACGGATAACCTCACGATGCTCCACTTCTCCAGCTTCCACCCTAAACACGTTAAAGAAGCCATCCCCTACGGACAAGCCCTCCGTATACACAGGATCTGCTCAGATGAGGAGGATCGCAACAGACACCTCCAGACGCTGAAAGATGCCCTCATAAGAACAGGATATGGCGCTAGACTCATTGATCAACAGTTCCAACACGCCACAGCGAAAAACCGCACCGACCTCCTCAGAAGACAAACACGGGACACAGTGGACAGAGTACCCTTCGTTGTCCAGTACTTCCCCGGAGCGGAGAAGCTACGGCATCTCCTCCGGAGCCTTCAACATGTCATTGATGAAGACGAACATCTCGCCAAGGCCATCCCCACACCCCCACTTCTTGCCTTCAAACAACCGCACAACCTCAAACAGACCATTGTCCGCAGCAAACTACCCAGCCTTCAGGAGAACAGTGACCAAGACACCACACAACCCTGCCACAGCAACCTCTGCAAGACGTGCCGGATCATCAACACAGATGCCATCATCTCACGTGAGAACACCATCCACCAGGTACACGGTACATACTCTTGCAACTCGGCCAACGTTGTCTACCTGATACGCTGCAAGAAAGGATGTCCCGAGGCATGGTACATTGGGGAAACTATGCAGACGCTGCGACAACGGATGAATGAACACCGCTCGACAATCACCAGGCAAGACTGTTCTCTTCCTGTTGGGGAGCACTTCAGCGGTCACGGGCATTCAGCCTCTGATATTCGGGTAAGCGTTCTCCAAGGCGGCCTTCGCGACACACGACAGCGCAGAGTCGCTGAGCAGAAACTGATAGCCAAGTTCCGCACACACAAGGACGGCCTCAACCGGGATATTGGGTTCATGTCACACTATTTGTAACTCCCACAGTTGCGTGGACCTGCAGAGTTTCACTGGCTGTCTTGTCTGGAGACAATACACATCTTTTTAGCCTGTCTTGATGCTCTCTCCACTCCCATTGTTTTGTTTCTTAAAGACTGGATTAGTTGTAAGTATTCGCATTCCAACCATTATTCATGTAAATTGAGTCTGTGTCTTTATAAGTTCTGTTTGTGAACAGAATTCCCACTCACCTGAAGAAGGGGCTTAGAGCCTCGAAAGCTTGTGTGGCTTTTGCTACCAAATAAACCTGTTGGACTTTAACCTGGTGTTGTTAAACTTCTTACTGTGAGGGACACAGAGGTTACTGTGTTTTAGTGAGTTAGTAAGAAGTTTAACAACACCAGGTTAAAGTCCAACAGGTTTATTTGGTAGCAAAAGCCACACAAGCTTTCGTGAGTTTTTTTAGTGAGTTACACAGGAGTTACTGTCTTACAGTGAGTTATACAGAGGTTACTGTGGGTTACACAGAGATCTTGTGTGTTACAGTGAGTTACAGAGGAGTTACTGTCGGTTACAGTGAGTTAGACAGATGTTACCGTGGGTTACAGTGAATTTCACAGGGGTTACAGTGAGTTTCACAGGGTTACTTTGGTTTACAGTGAGTGACACAGGGGTTACAGTGAGTTACAGAGAGGTTACTGTGTTACAGTGAGTTACACAGAAGTTACAGTGAGTTGCACAGAGTTAACTGCGGTTTACCGTAGTAAACACAGAGGTTACTGCGGGTTACAGTGAGGTACACATAGGTTACTGTGAGTTACAGTGAGTTACATAGAGGTTGCATTGGTTTATACGGAGTTACACAGTATTGTGGGTTATAATGAGGTACGCAGAGGTTACTGTGGGTTATAGTGAGTTACACAGGTTACTGCGGGTTACAGTGATGTAAATATAGGTTACAGTGAGTTACAGTGAGTTACACAGAAGTTAGTGTTACTGTGAGTTACACAGGGGTTATTGTGGATTACAGTGAGTCACACATGTGCTGCTGTGGGTTACAGTGAGTTACACAGAGGTTACTGTGTTAGTGAGTTACACAGAGGTTACTGTGGGTTACAGTGAGTTACACAGAGGTTACTGTGTTAGTGAGTTACACAGAGGTTACTGTGGGTTACAGTGAGTTACACAGAGGTTACTGTGTTAGTGAGTTACACAGAGTTAACTGTGGGTTACAGTGAGTTACACAGGTTACTGTGTTAGTGAGTTACACAGAGGTTACTGTGGGTTACAGTGAGTTACACAGGTTACTATGTTAGTGAGTTACACAGAGGTTACTGTGGGTTACAGTGAGTTACACAGGTTACTGTGTTAGTGAGTTACACAGAGGTTACTGTGGGTTACAGTGAGTTACACAGGTTACTGTGTTAGTGAGTTACACAGAGGTTACTGTGGGTTACAGTGAGTTACACAGGTTACTGTGTTAGTGAGTTACACAGAGGTTACTGTGGGTTACAGTGAGTTACACAGGTTACTGTGTTAGTGAGTTACACAGAGGTTACTGTGGGTTACAGTGAGTTACACAGGTTACTATGGGTTACAGTGCGTTACAGAGAGGTTACTGTGGGTCACAGTGAGTTACAGAGAGGTTACTGTGGGTTACAGTGAGTTACATAGACGTTACAGTGGTTTATACGGAGTTACACAGTACTGTGAGTTATAATGAGGTACGCAGAGGTTACTGTAGGTTATAGTGAGTTACACAGGTTACTGTGGGTTACAGTGAGTTGCACAGAGATTACTGTGGGTTACAGTGAGTTACACAGAGGTTGCTGTGTTACAGTGAGTTACAGAGACTACTGCGTGTTACAGTGAGTTACACAGAGACTACTGTGTGTTACAGTGAGTTACACAGAGGTTACTGTGGGTTAAGTGAGTTACACAGGCGTTACAGTGAGTTACACAGAGGTTGCTGTGTTACAGTGAGTTACAGAGACTACTGTGTGTTACAGTGAGTTACACAGAGGTTACTGTGGGTTAAGTGAGTTACACAGGCGTTACAGTGAGTTACACAGAGGTTGCTGTGTTACAGTGAGTTACAGAGACTACTGTGTGTTACAGTGAGTTACACAGAGGTTACCGTGGGTTACGGTGAGTTACACAGGCGTTACTGTGGGTTACAGTGAGTTGCACAGAGATTACTGTGGGTTACAGTGAGTTACACAGAGGTTGCTGTGTTACAGTGAGTTACAGAGACTACTGTGTGTTACAGTGAGTTACAGTAAGAAGTCTCACAACACCAGGTTAAAGTCCAACAGGTTTATTTGGTAGCAAATACCATAAGCTTTCGGAGCACTGCTCCTTCGTCAGATGGAGTGGAAATGTGCTCTCAAACAGTGCAACCTCTGTGTATTCAAGTTACAGAATACTAATTAGAATGCGAATCTCTACAGCCAGCCAGGCCTTAAAGGTACAGACAATGTGGGTGGAGGGAGCATTCAACACAGGTTAAAGAGATGTGTATTGTCTCCAGACAGATTGTCTCCAGACACATTGTCTGTACCTTTAAGACCTGGCTGGCTGTGGAGATTCGCATTCTAATTAGTATTCTGTAACTTGATTTCTGTGTCTGTGCACTGTTTGAGAGCACATTTCCACTCCATCTGACGAAGGAGCAGTGCTCCGAAAGCTTATGGTATTTGCTACCAAATAAACCTGTTGGACTTTAACCTGGTGTTGTGAGACTTCTTACTGTGTTTACCCCAGTCCAATGCCGGCATCTCCACATCATGATTACAGAAACTACTGTGTGTTACAGTGGGTTACACAGGCGTTACTGTGGGTTGCAGTGAGTTACACAGGCGTTACTGTGGGTTACAGTGGGTTACACAGGCGTTACTGTGGGTTACAGTGAGTTACACAGAGGTTACAGTGAGTTACACAGAGGTTACCGTGGGTTGCAGTGAGTTACACAGAGGTTACTGTGGGTTAAGTGAGTGTGGTGATATAAACAGGGCCTAGTTTTAAGGCTGATAAAATTGGATATCCTAAATTAAAGAATTGGGCATATTAAAATCAAACACAGTCACACCTCAGGCAGGCCAATTATACAAATACACAGACGTGTCTGTGCCTGACCCATCAACCACCCATCAAAAGTCGTTTGCATTCTACTGAGACCCAGCAGGAGATCATGGCACCTCATTGAAATGCATCGGCCTATTGTTAGAAGCCCAGGTCGAGCCAGACTTTCTGTCACCAAGAGTTCCTGTAGATACCTTATCTGATAACAAGTTCAACAGCATGGAGATGGACACCTGGGCGGTGGACCCTGGTGTCCTGTCAGGCAGACATCAAGAAACCCATTGGGTATTGGAACCCCCTCCTGGGACCTCATTGGCCGGAAGCCAGAGAAGTTTCTGGAAAGGCAAGCAGGCTGGGCGATAAAGGGACACACTTCGAGTCACACAGGAGCGAAGACTCGATGAGGGAGGCGGCCATGACCATTCGGAAGACTGACCAGAGAAGGAAGGAAGAAGCTGCCATCAAGACTCACCTTCGTGACGATGGACCAGAGGGACTCAGAAAATCGGACCTGCAGTTCAACCAAACCATCTTTGCGGGTAGTATACTTGAATCTGCTGGGGTATCCTCTTGTTTTATGTGGGTAATTTAAGGGTTAATAGTGTTATTATTAATAAACTTGTTGAACCTTTACTTGTGTTTGTCCTTTGTCCATCTTGCAAATAAGGGCACCGGGGTAAAACCTTGGAGTAAGTAAACTGGTTGAAAGTATCTGAGAATTAACAGGTACAACATGAGTTACACAGGTGTTACTGTGGGTTACAGTGAGTTATGATGTGGAGATGCCGGCGTTGGACTGGGGTAAACACAGTAAGAAGTTTATGTAAGAACTACAGTGAGTTACACAGGCATTACTATGGGTTACAGTGAGTTACATAGAGGTTACTGGGGGTTACATGAGTTGCACAGAGATTACTGTGGGTTAGTGAGTTACGACAACAGATGAATGAACACCGCTCGACAATCACCAGGCAAGACTGTTCTCTTCCTGTGGGGGAGCACTTCAGCAGTCACGGGCATTCAGTCTTGGATCTTCAGGTAAGCGTTCTCCAAGGTGGTCTTCACGACACACGACAGTGCAGAGTCGCTGAGCAGAAACTGATAGCCAAGTTCCGCACACATGAGGACGGCCTAAACCGGGATGTTGGATTTATGTCACATTATCAGTAACCCCCACAGCTTGCCTCCTGGACTTGCGGGCTGTCCTGTCTGGAGACAATACACATCTCTTTAACCTGTGCTTAATGCTCCCTCCACCCACATTGTCTGTATCTTTAAGATCCGGTTGGCTGTAGGGATTCGCAATCTAATCAGTATTCTGTAACTTGATTTTGTGTCTCTGTGCCCTGTTTGAGAGCACATTTGTGTATAAAATGATGAAGGGGATAGATAGAGTGAACGTTCAAAGACTATTTCCTCGGGTGGATGGAGCTATTACAAGGGGGCATAACTATAGGGTTCGTGGTGGGAGATACAGGACGGATATCAGAGGTAGGTTCTTTACGCAGAGAGTGGTTGGGGTGTGGAATGGACTGCCTGCAGTGATAGTGGAGTCAGACACTTTAGAAACATTTAAGCGGTTATTGGATAGGCACATGGAGCACACCAGGATGACAGGGAGTGGGATAGCTTGATCTTGGTTTCAGATAAAGCTCGGCACAACATCGTGGGCCGAAGGGCCTGTTCTGTGCTGTACTGTTCTATGTTCTATGTTCTATTTCCACTCCATCTGACGAAGGAGCAGCGCTCCGAAAGCTAATTGTATTTGCTACCAAATAAACCTGCTGGACTTTAACCTGGTGTTGTTAAAACTCTTACAGTGAATTACACAGGGGATACTATAGGTTACAGTGAGTTACACAGAGGTTACTATGGGTTACAGTGAGTTGCACAGGGGTTACTATGGGTTACAGTGAGTTACAGAGTTACACAACGCCGGCATCTCCACATTACTGTGAGTTACACAGAGGTTTCTGTGGGTTACAATGAGTTACATAGAGGTCACTGTGGGTTACAGTGAATTACAGAGAGGTTACTGTCGATGACAGTCTGTCACACAGAGATTAAGTTGGGTTACAGAGAGTCAGTGATTGCTCGCAAGATAGCTGTGACACTTCGTACCTGTTCAATACATGTCAATGCCCCAGGTTTTTTTTTCAGACGTAATAAAGGATACAATGATCGTCGATGCTGCTTAGTGAAAATCGGGTGTTTGAAAATCGAGCAAAGCCATCTCTGTATAACCAGGCTTTCAGAGGTATGTACTGTGTATGGGAGAGAGGTGATTGCATGTCAGTAAACATGTAGCCCACATTCCTGAACAATATCTACAACCTGACTGTATTTACTTGGGATACATCCACCTCTTTCACAGAATCCTCCACTTATCGCATTCTCTTAGATATTTCCAGTTAAAGCTATTGTTGAATTTGTATTCATCAGCCGATCACACAGTACAGACCAAATCCTAACTGTACATTGTGTCCAAAAAAACCTTTCCTGATGTCAACTCGGATTATTTTGCAATTAATTTAAATCTGTGCCCTGATTATGAACCCTACTAACTTAGATGTAGAGATGCCGGCATTGGACTGGGGTGGACACAATAAGAAGTCTCACAACACCAGGTTATAGTCCAACAGAGATTATGTTCGGTTACACAGAATCAGCAACTGCTTGTAAGAAAGCTATGACATTTTATGCCTGTTCAATATTTGTCAATGCCCCAGGTTTTCTTTGAGACGTGATAAAGGATACAATGATCATCGATGCTGCTTCATGAAAATCGGGTGATGAAGGACCTAATGGGCTACCTGGTGAAGGAGCAGCGCTCCGAAAGCTCATGATTCCAAATAAACCTGTTGGCCTTTAACCTAGTGTTGTGAGACTTCTTACTGTCCTAGTAACTTAGACACCGGATGGGCTAAAGAGGAGGGTATTGAATAGGCTGACTGTATGTCAAGTAGATGGCTGAGCTGTGGCCCAGTTGGCCGCCCTCTCACCTCTGAAACACAAACTTCCAGGTTCAATCTCACACCAGAACCCAAGCACCAAAATCAAGGCTGACACTTCAGTTCAGTACAGGGGCAGTATTGCACTGTCAGAGATGTTGGGCGCGATCTTACCGGCTCACCTCACACCTGCACCCCCCCCAAACCTCCCAGCATGACAAGCATGGAAGATAGCGGGCAAGGGGGAAAATCTAATCCACACAGTTTGCTATCCTCCCGGCCCTGTTTTGCCAGCAATAATGGCTTTGTGCCTGAAGCTTATTAACGTCAATTTAAAAGCATTTACCTGGTTTTGCACAGCAGCTTCCACCCTCCCGGATGCTTCTGCCCTCATTGGCTCTACAGTAGCAGAGAGCAGACATCATGGCCATGGCCGTGGGATTGGAGGCCATTGTAGCCCCCATGTGGTCCAGGGAATGGCAGGGCAGTGCCCACCTGCCACCCTGGCAGTGCCCGGGTCAACAGGGCAGCACAGTGGCACAGTTGTTAGCACTGCTGCCTCACAGCTCCAGGGTTCGATTCCTGGCTTGGGTTCACTGTCTGTGTGGAGTCTGCATGCTCTCCCCATGTCTGTGTGGGTTTCCTCTGGGTGCTCCAGTTTCCTCCCACAGTCCGAAAAATGTGCTGGGTTAGGTGCATTGGCCATGCTAAATTCTCCCTCAGTGTACCCGAACAGGTGCCGGAGTGTGGCGCCTAGGAGAGTTTCACAGTAACTTCATTGCAGTGTTAATGTAAGCCTACTTGTGACACTAATAAATACCTTTTTTTTAACCATAAAGGTGGGGCAGTGCATAGGGAGTAGACTTATGATGCGGGGAGGGGAGGCTTATGCAAAAGGGGTGGTCGTCAAGGGGGGAGTTCTGCAGGGTCATGCATGGGATCGTTCAGCGGCAGGGGGTGCTCTGCAGGTTGGTGTGGAGAAAGTCGTGATGAGGTGGTGTGGGGCATGGTGGGGGTCCACCAGGGGACTCATCAGGAGGGTCCCGATGCCGGTGATCTGTGTTGAAGGGGTGACAATGCTGCCAATGATGGGGGTAGGGGTGGGGCGGGGGGGGGGGGGGGGGGGGTAGTCTCTCCATTCAGTTGGACATCAGGGTGCCCTGCACAGTGGTGCCCGATCACTCCTGCAGCTGACTTCCCCAGCACACTTAACCCCCAAAGTTCCCAGCTATCAGAAAAACTGACAGAGTGCCGGAAGATTGCAGGTCCAAGCTCACCCAAAAAACCAGTGTGGAACACTCCCCTTTTCACTTCTATGTCATTTAGAATTTATTTTCAAAGATTCTGCCCATAATGTTTTGGATCAGACCTAGACTCCATCTACATGCAAAAGACGCCAGGACATTGTTTCGAAGGTGAGCCAGGAGAGCCAGCGTCCTGACCAATACTAACCCCCCAATTAGTATCTTTGAATCAACATCACAAGAAATAGATTATCTGGCCATCAACACATTGCTGTTTGTGAGAGTTTACTAAGCTCAAATTGTCCACCATGTTTCCTACATAAGTGACTACACTTCATTGGCTGTAGAACACCTTGAGACATCCAGTGGTTTTCTCATCAGGACCTGTTGTGATGCTTCCAAGGAAAATCAGGGAAAGTGAGAGTGGGTTTTGCAATAATTACCCAGTCTTCCTTAGATACAAGGATGGTGCCAGAGGACAGGAGAATTGAAAATGTTACACCCTTGTTCAAAAACGGATGTGAGGGTAAGCCCAGCATCTAAAGGCCAGTCAGTTTAACTTCAGTTGTAATTAACAGTTACATGGACAATCAGCATGGATTTGTTAAGGGTAATAAAAAGTTACATTTACCCAGCTTGTTTAAGTTTTTCTCAAGATTGGTCTGGAGTCATGATGAGGTGGTGTGGGGCGTGTTGGGGGTCCACCAGGGGACTCATCGGGAGGGTCCCGATGCCGGTGATCTGTGTTGATGGGGTGACAATGCTGCCAATGATGGGGGTAGGGGTGGGGTGGTCTCTCTGTTCAGTTGGACATCAGGGTGCCCTGCACAATGGTCGATGTTGTTGTGCACATGGACTTCCAAAACGGATTTGACAAATTGCTACACAATAAGCTTATGAGAAAAGTTGAAGGGACGGTATCAGCAGGGGTACAAAGTTAGTTGAGTAACAGGAAACAGAGAATAGTGCTAAACATTTGCTACTCGTCTTGGAGGAAGATATACTGTCGAATTTTAAAAATTCATTGATAGGATGTTCTGTCACTGGCAAGGCCGCATTTGTTTCCCATCCCAAATTGTCCTTGAAACTGAATGGTTATTTCAGGGCAGTTAAGGGATAACAACATTGCCGTGAGACTGAAGTCACATGTAGGTCAGAATGGGTAACGACGGCAGAGTTCTGAACCGGATGGGGTTAGTCATGCCCACCATTACAGAGACCAGCTTTCAATTCCAGATTTATTAATTGACTTTAAATTCAACCAGTTGCCGAGGTTGGATGTCAACCCAGAGCAATAGTCTGCGCCTCTGGATTACTCATAGGGTGACATTACCACTGTGCCCCCTCTCCCCCTGGTTTCCCAGGGGCAGTCTTAGAACCACTGCATTTCTTGATCGATATCAACAACCTAGACTTTGGTCTATAGGGCACAATGACGCAAAACTTGGAAGTATTGTGAAGTCTGAGGACAGCAGCAAACTTAGGGTGGATGTGGACAGGCTGGTGGAATGGGTGGACAAGTGGCAAATGAAGATTAATGCAGAGAAGTGTGAAATGAAAGATTTTGGTAGAAAGAATTAGGATAGGGATGATATATCATCCCTATTCTAATTCTTTCTACCAAAATTCTTTCAAAAGGGAATCGGATAATTATCTGAAAAGAAAATAACTTGCAGGAAAACGGAGAAAAGGTGGGGTGTGGGACTAAGTGAGTTGATCTGGCATGGATTTGAGGAATGGAATAACCTCCTTCTGTTTTGTATAATTCTATGATGGCAGATTCCTTCAGTCTATTTTTCCGTAAACCATTTTTATTTACTCTTATTAAAACCCTTCATTATTTTAGTACCTTTATCATATTTCCTCTTGGCCTTTTCTGCTCCAAGGAGAACAACTCCAGCTTCTCCTGTCTATTTAAAAAACCTTAATCTCAGCACTGAACATAGAACATAGAACAGTAAGTACAGCACAGAACAGGCCCTTCGGCCCACGATGTTGTGCCGAGCTTTATCTGAAACCAAGATCAAGCTATCCCACTCCCTATCATCCTGGTGTGCTCCATGTGCCTATCCAATAACCGCTTAAATGTTCCTAAAGTGTCCGACTCCACTATCACTGCAGGCAGTCCATTCCACACCCCAACCACTCAAAGAACAAAAGAACAAAGAACAGTACAGCACAGGAAACAGGCCCTTCGGCCCTCCAAGCCTGTGCCGCTCCTTGGTCCAACTAGACCAATCGTTTGTATCCCTCCATTCCCAGGCTGCTCATGTGACTATCCAGGTAAGTCTTAAACGATGTCAGCGTGCCTGCCTCCACCACCCTACTTGGCAGCGCATTCCAGGCCCCCACCACCCTCTGTGTAAAAAACGTCCCTCTGATGTCTGAGTTATACTTCGCCCCTCTCAGCTTGAGCCCGTGACCCCTCGTGATCGTCACCTCCGACCTGGGAAAAAGCTTCCCACTGTTCACCCTATCTATACCCTTCATAATCTTGTATACCTCTATTAGATCTCCCCTCATTCTCCGTCTTTCCAAGGAGAACAACCCCAGTCTACCCAATCTCTCCTCATAGCTAAGACCCTCCATACCAGGCAACATCTCTGCGTAAAGAACCTACCTCTGATATCCTTCCTATATCTCCCACCATGAACCCTATAGTTATGCCCCCTTGTAATAGCTCCATCCACCCGAGGAAATAGTCTTTGACTGGAGCAATTCTAGTAAATCACTTCTGTTTCATCTTCAAACCCTTTACCATCTTCCAGAGTCAGAAAACCAGAATTGAACACGACACTCCTAGTTGTAATATTTCATATAAATTTTGTTTGTATTTGTTCACAGGATGTGGGTGTCGCTGGCTAAGCCATCAAAGGAGCCTTGTTGAGTTCCTGCAATGCATCTTGTAAATGGTACACACTGCGGCCACTGTGAATGGCAATGGAGGGAATGAATATTTAAAATGATGGATGGGGGTCAGATCAAGAAGGCCTGGTATTAATCCTCTTCAATGTTGGAGCTGGATTCAGCTAGATAAGTAGGTGATATTCCCAAGACAGTCCCACAAAGCAACAAGGATACTTAGCATACAGTTCTAGTGCAGAGAGGAGAGAAAACGTAAGTGGGAGAGAAAGAGGAAGACTGTATGAGATAGAGGTGAAGCTAGTGCAACCCTTGGGGAACAAGACTACAAACCTTCCATTCATTGTTTCTCTCTGCTTTCTGTTATTTAGCCAATTTTGTATCAAGTTGCTACTATCCCTTTTATTCTACGAGCTATAACTTTTCACACAAGTCTGTTGTGTGGCACTGTATCGAATGCCTTCTGAAAGTCCATGTACACAACATCAACAGCATTACCCTCATTGTCCTTTTCTGTTGCCTTCTCAAAAACTTCAGCAAGTTAATTACACACAATCTTCTTTTAACAAATCCATGCTGGTTATTCCTACTCAACCCACATTTTTCCATGTGATTGTTAATTCTATCCCGAATAATTGTTTCTGGAAGCTTGCTGACCACTGATGTTAAACTGATTGACCTGTAATTGCTGGGGCTATCCTCACAGACAAGAGCATGACATTTGCAATTCTCCAGTCCTCTGGCACCTCCCGAGTCGAGACAAGATGGGCGGATTATGGCCAGCACCCCTGAAATTTCCATTTTCACTTCCTTCAATAACTTTGACACATCTCATCCGGTCCAGGTGCCTTGTTAACTTTTAATACCAACAGTCTATTTAACAATTCCTCCTTATCAATTTTAAACTTTTCTAAGGACAGAATTTTCTCATATGTCACCATGTCCTGGATAGTCTCGACCTCCTTAGTAAAGATAGATGAAAATTATTCATTTAATACTTCAGTCATGCCCCAAGACTCCACGAGTAAATTACCTTTTAGGTCCCTAATCGGCCTTACTCCTCCTTTTACCACTCTTTTACTATTTATTTGCCTATAGAAGACTTTGTGATTCATCTTTATGTTGGCTGCCAGTCATAATCCCTCTTTGTTTCTCCAATGTACTTCTTCACCTCCCCTCTGAACCTTCTGTATTCCTCTTGGTTCTCAACTGAATATTCTACCTGACACCTGTCATAAGAACAATTTTTCTTCCTTATCTTAATTTCGATCTCCTTTTTCACCCAGGGAGATCTGGATTTGTTTGCCCTACCTTTCTTTTTTAATGGAATAGACTTTGACTGTGTCCAGACCACTTCTATTTTGAAGGTAGCCTATTGTTCATATATAGTTTTTCCCGCCAACCTTTCATTCCAGTCTTACCGGCCCAGCTCCATTCTTGCCCTATTGAAGTCAACTCTTTCCCAGTTAATTATGCTTTACTTTGGTCTGTCTATTTTCCTTTTCGACCGTCCTCTCTAATATTTCCTCTGGGTTCTCACACCCCTGCTGAGTTAGTTTAAAGCCCTCCCAACAGCACTAGCAAAACATCCTGCAAGGAACTCAGTCCCTGTTCAGGTGCAACCCAAAGTATAATGTGGGCAAATGTGAAATTTTCCATTTTGGCAGGAAGAATAAAAAAGCATATTATTTAAACAGTGAGAGATTGCAGAGCTGTGAGGTGCAGAGGGATCTGGTGGTCCTACTGTAGGAATCACAAAAAACTGGTGTACAGATAAGGCGAGTAATTAGGAAAACTAATTGAATGCTATCGTTTATCGTGAGGGAAATTGATTACAAAAGTAGGGAGATTATGCATCAGTTATACAGGGCATTTGTGAGACCATATCTGGAGTACTGTGTACAGTATCGGTCTCCTTATTTGAGGAAAGATGTAAATGCGTTGGAAGCAGTTCAGAGGAGGTTTACTAGACTAATACTAGGAATGGGCGGGTTGTCTTATGAGAAAAGGTTGGAGAGGTTAGGTTTGCATCCACCCGAGTTTAGAAGAGTAAGAGCCAACTTGATTAAAACCTTTAAGTTCGTAAGAGGTATTGACAGGGTGGATGTGGAGAGGATGTTTTCTCTTGTGGGAAAATCTGTTGGTGACAGTGGTTACTGTTTAAAAATAAGGGGTCACTCATTTAGGAGAGAGATGAGGAGAATTCTTTTCTCTCAGAGGGTCGTGAGTCACTGGAATTCTTCCCGAGAAGACAGTGGAAGCAGAGACTTATGTTCATATGTTAATATGTTAAAATGTTAATATGTTAACATATTAACATATTATGTTCATATGTTAATATGTTAACATATCCAGTTTACACAGGTGACATCTCCCCTAGACCAGTTCCGGTGTCCCAGGAATCTAAACATAGAGGAGTACAGCACAGAACAGGCCCTTCGGCCCTCGATGTTTTGCTGAGCTTTGACCAAAACCAAGATCAAGCTATCCCACTCCCTATCATTCTGGTGTGCTCCATGTGCCTATCCAATAACCGCTTGAAAGTTCCTAAAGTGTCTGACTCCACTATCACAGCAGGCAGTCCATTCCACACCCCACCCACTTTCTGAGTAAAGAACCTACCTCAGACATCCCTCCTATATCTTCCACCACGAACCTTATAGTTATGCCCCCTAGTAACAGCTACATCCACCCGAAGAAATAGTGTCTGAACGTCCACTCTATCTATCCCCCTCGTCATCTTATAAACCTCTAATAAGTCGCCTCTCATCCTCCTCCGCTCTAAAGATAAAAGCCCTAGCTCCCTCAACCTTTCCTCATAAGACCTACCCTCCAAACCAGACAGCATCCTGGTAAATCTCCTTTGCACTCTTTCCAATGCTTCCACATCCTTCTTATAGTGAGGTGACCAGAACTGCACACAATATTCCAAATGTGGTCTCACCAAGGTCCTGTATAGTTGCAGCATAACCCCACGGCTCTTAAACCCAAACCCCCTGTTAGTAAATGCTAACACAGTAAGAAGTCTCACAACACCAGGTTAAAGTCCAACAGGTTTATTTGGTAGCAAATACCATAAGCTTTCGGAGCACTGCTCCTTCGTCAGATGGAGTGGAAATGTGCCTAAAGCAGGCAGTCCATTCCACACCCCAACCACTCTCTGAGTAAAGAACCTACCTCAGACATCCCTCCTATATCTTCCACCGCGAACCTTATAGTTATGCCCCCTAGTAACAGCTACATCCGCCCGAGGAAATAGTCTCTGAACGTTTCCACTCCACATTTCCACTCCATCTGACGAAGGAGCAGTGCTCCGAAAGCTTATGGTATTTGCTACCAAATAAACCTGTTGGACTTTAACCTGGTGTTGTGAGACTTCTTACTGTGTTCACCTCAGTCCAACGCCGGCATCTCCACATCAGTAAATGCTAACACACTATAGGCCTTCTTCATGGCTCTATCCACTTGAGTGGCAACCTTCAGTGGAACTGATTCGCTTCAGATCAGCCATGATCTTGTTGAATGGCGGGGCAGGCTCGAAGGGCCAGATGGCCTACTCCTGCTCCTATTTCTTATGTTCTTATGTTCAGAAATCTGTGGACATGAACCTCAAGATCTCTCTGTTCCTCCACATTCCTCAGAACCCTACCATTGACCCTGTAATCCGCATTCAAATTTGTCCTACCAAAATGAATCACCTTGCACTTATCAGGGTTAAACTCCATCTGCCATTTTTCAGCCCAGCTCTGCATCCTATCAATGTCTCTTTGCGGCCTACAACAGCCCTCCACCTCATCCACTACTCCAACAATCTTGGTGTCATCAGCAAATTTACTGACCCACCCTTCAGTCATTGATAAAAATCACAAATAGCAGAGGACCCAGCACTGATCCTTGTGGTACACCGCTGGTAACTGGTCTCCAGTCTGAAAAATTTCCATCCACCACCACCCTCTGACTTCTATAAGAAAGTAAGAAGTCTAACAACACCAAGTTAAAGTCCAACAGGTTTATTTGGTGGCAAAAGCCACTAGCTTTCAGAACAGCCTGTTCCGAAAGCTAGTGGCTTTTGCTACCAAATAAACCTGTTGGACTTTAACCTGGTGTTGTTAAACTTCTTACTGTGTTTACCCCAGTCCAACGCCGGCATCTCCACATCATGACTTCTATGAGATAGCCAGTTACTTATCCAATCAGCCATATTTCCCTGTATCCCACACCTCCTTACTTCCTTCGTGAGCAGACCATGGGGAACCTTATCAAACGCCTTACTAAAATCCATGTATATGACATCAACTGCTCTACCTTCATCTACACACTTAGTTACCTACTCAAAGAATTCAATCAAATTCGTGAGGCAAGACTTACCCTTCACAAATCCGTGTTGACTATCCCGGATTAAGCTGCATCTTTCTAAATGGTCATAAATCCTATCCCTCAGGACCTTTTCCATTAACTGACCGACCACCGAAGTAAGACTAACCAGCCTATAATTACCAGGGTCATTCCTATTTCCTTTCTTGAATAGAGCAACAACATTCGCCACTCTCCAGTCCTCTGGCACAATCCCCGTGGAAAGTGAGGACCCAAAGGTCAAAGCCAAAGGCTCTGCAATCTCATCCCTTGCCTCCCAAAGAATCCTAGGATATATCCCATCTGGCCCAGGGGACTTATCGGCCCTCAGGTTTTTCAAAATTGCTAATACACCTTCCCTCAGAACATCTACCTCCTCCAGCCTATCAGCCTGTACCCCACTCTCATTCTCAAAAACATGGTCCCTCTCCTTGGTGAACACTGAAGAAAAGTATTCATTCATCGCCTCTCCTATCTCTTCTGACTCCATGCACAAGTTCCCACTACTATCCTTGACCGGCCCTAACCTCACCCTGGTCATTCTTTTATTTCTCACATAAGAGTAAAAAGCCTTGGGGTTTTCCTTGATCTGACCCGCCAAGGACTTCTCATGCCCCCTCCTAGCTCTCCTAAGCCCTTTTTTTAGCTCATTCCTTGCTAACTTGTAACCCTCAATCAACCCAACTGAACCTTGTTTTCTCATTCTTACATACGCTTCCTTTTTCCTCTTGACAAGACATTCAACCTCTTTTGTGAACCATGGTTCCCTCACTTGGCCATTTCCTCCCTGCCTGACAGGGACATGCCTATCAAGGACACGCAGTATTTGTTCCTTAAACAAGCTCCACTTTTCATTTGTGCCTTTCCCTGACAGTTTCTGTTCCCATCTTATGCTCCCTAATTCTTGCCTAATCGCGTCATAATTAACCCTCCCCCAATTATAAACCTTGCCCTGCCGTAAGGCCCTATCCCTCTCCATTGCAATAATGAAAGACACCAAATTGTGGTCACTATCTCAAAAGTGCTCTCCCACAATCAAATCTAACACCTGGCCCGGTTCATTACCCAGTACCAAGTCCAATGTGGCCCCACCTCTTGTCGACCTATCCACATATTGTGTCAGGAAACTCTCCTGCACACACTGTGCAAAAACTGCCCCATCCGAACTATTCGACCTATAAAGGTTCCAATCAATATTTGGAAAGTTAAAGTCACAAAGCTCTCCCTCCTGCACCATCTTTCCAGCCATGTATTCATCTGCCTTATCCTCCTATTTCTGTATTTCTCACACTTGGCATTGGCAGTATTCTGGAGATTGTTTGAGGTCCTGTTTGCTAATTTTCTACTTATCTCCCTAAATTCTGATTGCAGGACCCCATCTCCCTTCCTACCTAGGTCATTGATACCAATGTGGACCACAACCTCTGACTGTTCACCCTCCTCCTGAAGAATGTCCTGCAGCCCCTTGAGGACATCCTTGACCCTGGCACCAGTGTGACCACATCCTGGAGTCATGTCTACGGCCACAGAAATGCTTGTCTGTTCTCCTAATTAATGAGTCCCCTATAACTATTTATCTTCCCAACTTCTTCCACCCCTCCTGTACAGCCGAGCCCCTTGTGATGCGACAAACCTGGCTCTGACTGCAGGAATCAGTGCCTTCACCAGCTTTCAAACTGGAAAAACAATTTCTGATTTAACATGCCAACAGAAGAGCACTGGATTCCCATTTTTATTGTTGCAGTCTATCTGGTGATTGATTGATGATGCTGACAATTTCTGAGTTTCAGTCCAGGTCCATGTGTAGCAAGGCCTGGACAACACTCAGGCTTGAACTGATATGTAGCAAGTAACAGTTGCATAATGGGTGTTTACAACAATCAGTAATAGTCTCACAGTCATAGAAATCTCAAGCCACATAAGTGCCAGGAAATTACCATACTAACAAGAGAGAATCAAACCATCTCTCCTTGACATTCAATGGCATTACCGTTAGAATTGGTCAGAAACTCAACCAAACCAACCACATAAATACTGTGACTACAAGAGCAGGTTAGAGACTGGGATCCTGAGTAACTCATCTCCTGACTTTACAATGTCTGTCAACCATCAAAAAGGCACAAGTCAGGAGCGTGATGGAATACTCTTCACTTGCCTCTTCACAACTCCAACAACACTCAAGTAGCTCGACATCATCTAGGACAAAGCAGCACGCTTGATTGGTACCATATCCACAAACATTCACTACCTGCAGCACTGACACACAGTGGCAGCCATGCATACCATTCGCAAGGTTCACTGCAGCGACTCACCAAGGCTCCTTTGATAACACATTCTAAACGTGTGACCTCTACCACCTAGGGACAAGGGTGGCAGATCCTTGGGAACATCACCACCTGCAAGTTCCTCTCCACACCATCCTGACTTGGAAATATATCACCAATTCTTCACTGTCATTGGGTCAAAATCCTGGAACTCCCTCCATACCAGTACTGTGAGTATACCTACACCACGTAGACTGCAACAGTTCAAAGTGGTGACTCACAACCATCTTCTCGATGGTAGTTACGGATGGGCAATAAATGCTGTTATTTTCAGTGAAAGACTAAATGAAAAGCTCCTCAAAGACTCTAAGACAGGTGTTGCAAACAAGCCAAATGCGTCCAATTAACAAAAGACTCAATTACCAAATAAGAAGGCTACTTCACAAAGGACAATAAGGCCATTCAGGATATTCTCAATTTAATTATGTAGTGAACATGCTATATGATATTCTTGTAAAATAATCACCTTTCTTTTTCAGATATGTGTGGTAACTTGTACAATTTAGAGGAGATTAGCTGGGAATCCAATGATCATTTACTGCAAGTGGAATGATAATTGGCTGTAAGAACAGTTTAGAGTGTGTTCAGGTAACTTCACTCGTTAGGACACATGTACACCCAGTGTGGTCCCACAGACATGGTGAAAACTGCGGGTTTAGAATCTGTCAGATGGGCTTGTACGCTGCTACGCTGTTTAAAAGTTCACTTTCTGTGTTAGCCTTGTACAAGTCAGAACAAACATGAAATGGCATTATCAAGTCAGAAATGAAGTAAGCCTTTCCTCAATGTCAATTAAAAACACCTTGCAACTAATCCCAAACCTTAACACTGAGGAGTACTGTCTCTATTTAAATGATACACAACATGTGAGGGACTTTAGAAAGAAAATCTACTTACGGACGTCACCAGTACATAGACACGTAGATCAAACTTTCTCCCTGTAAATAACCAAAGATCTCATTAGTAAACTATATACAAACAATAGTAAGTAAATGTGAAAGTTTCCTCAACAAGAGAGAAGCTGGAGGTTAGAAAAGATGATGGATTGTGTAGTGCAATGGACCCAGCACACGGGCTGGAAAGTGGAGCCCCAGCCACACTATTGGGGCACTTTCCAATTGACATCGCCTAACTGAGCATAGGCTTGCATGCGTGTGCGTGTCTGAGTGTGTTAGTGAGAGAGGGAGGTGTGAGTGTGCATGTGTTTATGTGTGCGTGTGTGTGCGTGCGCGCATACGCGTGTGTGCGTGTACAATTGGAGAGTGGTGTACTAGAGTTAATGCTGTACAGAGGAACATGTTGTAGGAGTAGGAGGCCATTCAACCTCATGAGCCTATTTCACCATTTAATAAGATCATGGCTGAACTGCGTCAGTGAGTGAGAATGGAGAATACAGAAAAGGGAGGAAACAGTATCAGAAAACACTAGATAAGTGGGAGAATGAGCAGCAGAGATCAATGTGAACAGACATAAGTCAGAGTCAGAAAACTAACAGCAGAAACCTGAGAAAGAAGATTCACTGTGAGAAGATTGCTGTGGAGTCAGCAAATTGGAAACAGGCAAGTACTAGATTCCATTGTATTTTGTACTGATGGAGAGATTTCCAGGGACTTTAGTGAGGTAGCTCTGGTTAGAACATAGAACATAGAACATTACAGCGCAGCACAGGCCCTTCGGCCCTCGATGTTGCGCCGACCAGTGGTACCAATCTAAAGCCCCTCTAATCTACACTATTCCAATATCATCCATATGTTTATCCAATAACCACTTGAACGCTCTCAACGTTGACGAGCCCACCACTGCTGCAGGCAGGGCATTCCACGCCCTTACTACTCTCTGAGTAAAGAACCTACCTCTAACATCTGTCCTATATCTCTCACCCCTCAATTTAAAGCTATGTCCCCTCGTGCTAGCCAACACCATCCGAGGAAATAGGCTCTCACTATCCACCCTATCTAATCCTCTGATCATCTTGTATGCCTCTATTAAGTCACCTCTTAACCTTCTTCTCTCTAACGAAAACAACCTCAAGTCCCTCAGCCTTTCCTCATACGATTTTCCCACCATACCAGGCAACATCCTGGTAAATCTCCTCTGCACCCTTTCCAACACTTCCACATCTTTCCTATAATACGGCGACCAGAACTGTACGCAATACTCCAAATGCGGCCGCACCAGAGTTTTGTACAGTTGCAGCATGACCTCCTGGCTCCGAAACTCAATCCCTCTACCAATAAAAGCTAACACACCGTACGCCTTCTTAACAACCCTATCAACCTGGGTGCCAACTTTCAGGGATCTATGCACATGGACACCCAGATCCCTCTGTTCATCCACACTACCAAGTATCTTACCATTAGCCCAGTACTCTGTATTCCTGTTACTCCTTCCAAAGTGAATCACCTCACACTTTTCCGCATTAAACTCCATTTGCCACCTCTCAGCCCAGCTCTGCAGCTTATCTATGTCCCTCTGTAACCTGCCACTTCCCTCCGCACTGTCTACAACTCCACCGACTTTAGTGTCATCCGCAAATTTACTAATCCATCCTTCCACGCCCTCATCCAAGTCATTAATAAAAATGACAAACAGCAGTGGCCCCAAAACAGATCCTTGCGGTACACCACTAGTAACTGAACTCCAGGATGTGAATATTTCCCATCAACCACCACCCTTTGTTTTCTTACAGCTAGCCAATTCCTGATCCAAACCACTAAATCACCCTCAATCCCATGTGTCTGTATTTTCTGCTTTTTACTATCACAGTTCTTCAGAAGTCAGTTTTTTTGCCCAGCTATGTCCTCTCCAAAAGGAAAGAGCAGGACAAATCCAATTTGGCCAATTAGATTCCCATTAGGCTTCTCTCAATCATAAACAAAATGATGGATGGTGTCATTAATTTGCTTTTTACATTTTCTCAGTGTACGTATCTGTCTGTGTGAGTTAGTATCAGACTGGAGACATGTGCATGTGTTGGTCTGAGAGAGTTACTACCAGACTGGAGACATGTGCGTGTTAGTCTGTGACAGTTACTACCAGACTGGAGACAGGTGCGTGTTTGTCTGTGTGAGTTAGTACCAGGTTGGAGACATGTGTGCATGTTAATCTAGGTGAGTTAGTACCAGACATGTGTGCCTGCGTGCATGCGTGCGTGTGTGTATAAGTTATCAAGGTTTCAAGCACTGCACTTTTCCGTGAAAACTTTCCCTAAATCGTACTTCTTAGATAAAACATTATAACTCTTAATGGAACCATGTGCTGAACTTTGTTCGGCAACACTCCTGTGAAAGATGATGCTAAATGTGCTATATAAATGCAAACATTTATTTTCTGTTAGAGGGATAAGATACAATACCTCCGATCAGGTAGGGGTTCTCAATATAGCGCTGTACAACATAACTTTCCACAGCAACTTCATCTTTTGTGTCATCAGCACGATTCCCGTCCTGGAAGATAGAGACTCATTTTGATGTCGTTTGGTTGATAGACTTTTTCATTAAAATATAGACAGTTAAGGAGATAGAGGGCAGGATCTTCTCATAAGAATTTTAAGTGTGTGGGATCTCTGTATGGTTTGCCCAGTTGAAAGGCTTCATTGTAAGGTATTTATGCCTAATTTGTGCTATGTTTTAAGCTAATTTAAGCTAATTTGGCTACATCAGCTTGGAATTCTGGGTCCAGCCTGGAAACTTAGCTACATTCTCTGAAAGTACAATGTAAGATAAACAAGCTGGCTCATAAGGTAAACAGAAGCTTCCATGGTCACAGCTGCAAGTGTTTTTGATGCAGTGACATCGAACAAAGAATTGGTCGGTGCAGACACGATGGGCCGAATGGCCTCTTTCTGTGCTGTAGGATTTCTATGATTCTATGAACAAAGAACAGTACAGTACAGCACAGGAACAGGCCCTTCGGCCCACAAAGTCTGTGCCAATATAGATGGCTCTCTAATCTAATATTTTCTTGCCTCTAAGTGGTCCATATCCCTCTATTCCCTGACTATTCGTGTATCTAAACAGATGCCTCTAGAACATTGTTTATAGAATCTGCTTCCACCATCTCCTCCGGCTGCGCGTTCCAGGCATTCACCACCCTGTGTGTGAAAAACTGTCCCCCAACATCTCTCCTAAACATTCCCCCTCTCACTTTCAACCTATGCCCCCGAGTAATTGACTCTTCGACCCTGGGAAAAAGACTCTGACTATCCACTCTATCCAAGACTGTCGTAATCTTGTAAACCTCTATCAGGTCCCCCCCTCATCCTTCGACTCTCCAATGAAAACAATCCTAATTTGTGCAACCTTTCTTCATAGTCCATATCCTCCAAACCAGGCAACATCCTGGTAAATCTCTTCTGCACTCTTTCCAATGCATCAACAGTGGTGTGGCGACCAGAATTGTACATAATACTCCAAATGCGACCTAACCAAAGTTTTATACAGCTGCAACATGATTTTCCAATTCCTATACCCAATGCCCCGACCAATGAAGGCCAGCATGCCAAACGCCTTCTTGACCACCTTGTCCACCTGAGTTGCCACCTTCAGGGAACTGTGGATCTGCACACCTAGATCCCTCTGTATGCTAATATTTTTAAGGGCTCTATCATTTACTGTATACTTTCCTTCTGCAGTAGACCTTCCAAATGGCATCACCTCACATTTGTCCGGGTTAAATTCCGTCTGCCATTTCTCCGGCCAAGTCTCCAACCGGTCTATATCTTGTTGTGTCCTCTGACAATCCTCCTCACTATCCGCTACTCCCCCAATTTTTGTATCATCTACAAATTTACTAATCAGACCACCTACACCTTCCTCCAAGTCATTTATATACATTACAAACAACAGAGGCCCCAGCACTGATCCCACAGAACACCTCCAGTTAGAAAAGTACCCTTCCATTGTTACTCTCTGCCTTCTATGCCCAAGCCAGTTTTGTATCCATCTTACCAGCTCACCTCGGATCCCATATGACTTCACCTTCTGTATCAGCCTGCCATGAGGAACTTTATCGAAGGCTTTACTAAAGTCCATGTATACAACATCCACTGCCCTGTCATAAAAGTCTGAAAATGGGAATGCACCACACCGGTTTTTTGAGTGAATTCAACAAGGCAATCTTCCCACACTGTCAGTTGTTCTGACCGCTGGGAGATTGAGGGAGGAACCTAAATACATCGGGGAAGCCGCGTCAGAGCGCTGGGACGTGGTTGCTCAGGGTGCAACTCAGTTCACTGGGAGATCTCCTGTAACTGCCCCCCACAACACTGGACCACCACCCCCATCATCATGTTCTTCCCCCACACCAACATGGGCCGCCAGCTTCGGCATGACCTTCCTGATGAGTCCCCTGGCAGATCCCGTATGCCCCCCTCAGGCCCTCCCGCCCACTGTTATGTATGTTGGGGTATGCCTCTATAATAGAATGGGTCAGGTGAGTGGAGTTCGCCTAGCCAGTCTTGTGCTGACACTGCTAGGGCATAATCGTGTTAATAAATAGTTCCAGTTAGTTTACTCCCACGTACCTCGTGGTCTTTTATTAGTCAGTATATCAGAACTCATACATAATGATTGGTGACGAGGCTGAGTCACTGCCCATGGCCTACCACTGCCGATTTTTCGGGAGACGGAGGAAGATTGACGTCATCCTGGACTCCGAAAACAACACAAATCGTTGAGGTAGATTAAGGGAACAGGCCTAGACGTTGATGGAAGCGGTAGCGAGGGGACTCGGACCGCATTTGATGCCACAAAAGCTGGAAAATGGGCTGAAGGCAGTGGTTGCAAGGGGATTGGGGCTACAGTCGAAGGCCAGGTATAGGAGAGGGATTTCTCCACCGGAAGCACCGAGACTGTCGGGAAGGAAGCACTTGTGAGGGTACTTGGACTGCAACCAACAGGAAGAGTAAGGGAGCACAGTCAGTGAGGGAGTGGTGGTGCAAAGAGTGGCAAAAGTACACTAAAAAGTGGTTACAGAACCCCCACCAACAGAAACAGAAAAGGGTGGGTCAACAAAGATATGCAGAGCTTGATGCTATAAATGAAGCGTTTCCACTCTTATTTAAAGCAAATAAGGTAGATGATGAACTCACAGTAGCCGTTTTCTTAAGTAATTTGGGAGTAAAATGTTTGCGACATTAAGAAGCCTCATACAACCTGAGAAACCTGCAGAGAAACCGCTAGTAGAGTTGTGCAAAATACTAAGAAATCATTATGCTCCAAAGCCACTTGTGATAGCAGAATGCTTTCGATTTCATAAGAGAATGTAATTGGAAGGTGAATCCATCGTGCCATTTGTGGCAGTGTTAAAGAGACATGCTGAGCAAAGCGAATTTGGCGTTTTCCTACAGGATCCTTGAGGGACCATTTGGTTCATGGGCTTCGCAATAAAGCGATACAACGGAAGCTGCTGACAAAAGATCTAGATTTTAAAGTGGCTTTTGAGATAGCTACTCCTATGGAACTGGCTGCAAATGATGCCAGTTGGGTGTCAGTACCCCAGTACGTGAAGTAGCCGAAGCGCAACATAACGTGGTGTCAACTGTAAAATGTCTGGCCACAAAGAGTCCACATGTTGGACTCGTGAAGCCCAAAGCTGCTGGTGTAAACGGGTGGGACATTTTGCTCAAAATGAAGGGTGCATTTAAAAGAGACAAGGGGAGTGGAGAGAGACCAACCTGAAGACTAGGCACAAGATGTATGCCGCAAGCCAAGAAGGTGTCAGGGAGTCTGCCGAATCTGCAAAGGAGGCAGAAGAACCCAAATCGACGAGTTCTGACTGAATATATTATCGATTCGAGGAAAGCCGATGGATTCTGGGTCCTTCCCAAGGTAGAAGGGAAGGTAATCAAAATGGAAGTAGATATGGTGACAGCAGTATCACCGATTCTGGACTCAGTAAACAGGGACAAGTTGAAAACACTGCCGTTGAAGCCTTCAAAAATCACCTTACGTATTTATATGGCGCAAATGGTGCCACTGAGAGGATATATACTAGTATAGGTACAACTGAGGGACCAGTGTATGGAGCTACCGTTGTATGTGGTCAAGAGTGACTTCCCTGCCGTGTTTGTACTCTCCTGCTGCAGAAAGTAAAATTAAACTGGGGTGTGGTAAATAGGCTGGTGGATTTGAGGCCAAGTTTACAGGATATCCTGGAGAGATATAACTACGTTTTCAGGGAGACCCTGGGTGAGATGAAAGGGGTCAAGATTGAGATTCGACTAAAGACAGCGGTTCATCCAAGGAGTCTGAAGGCACGACCGATGCCATAAGCCATTCTGGAATGACTGTTGAGCATGGAGGTGCTGGAAGCAGTCATGACCAGCGAATGGGCCATCCCAATTGTGCCAGTTTTGAAGACTGATGGCACAATGTAGGGACTTCAAGGTAACCATTAACCCAGCACTGTGTGCAGGTCAATACACAATTCCTCTTATTAAGGATCTGTTTCGTCAATTAGAAGGATGAAAGAAAGTTTTGAAGATGGACTTGTCTCAGGCCTAACTTCAAATGGGGGTCGCGGAAGAGTCCCAAACACCCTTGAAGATAATAACTAATTGGGGGCCCTTCCGCAACAAGCGTCTTCCTTTTAGCATCACGTTGGCACCAACCTTTTTCCAGAGGGCAATGGACCAAATTCTAAGTGGGTGACCTAGAAACATAGAAACATGGAAACATAGAAAACTACAGCACAAAATAGGCCCTTCGGCCCCACAAGTTGTGCCGAACATATCCCTACCTTTTAGGCCTATCTATAAACCTCCATCCTATTAAGTCCCATGTACTCATCCAGGAGTCTCTTAAAAGACCCTATTGAGTTTGCCTCCACCACCACTAACGGCAGCCGATTCCACTCGCCCACCACCCCGTGTGTGAAAAACTTCCCCCTAACATTTCCCCTGTACCTACCCCCCAGCACCTTAAACCTGTGTCCTCTCCTAGCAGCTATTTCCACCCTGGGAAAAAGCCTCTGAGAGTCCACCCGATCTATGCCTCTCAACATCTTATATACCTCTATTAGGTCTCCTCTCATCCTACGTCTCTCCAAGGAGAAAAGACCGAGCTCCCTCAACCTATCCTCATAAGGCATGCCACTCAATCCAGGCAACATCCTTGTAAATCGCCTCTGCACCCTTTCAATCTTTTCCACATCCTTCCTGTAATGAGGCAACCAGAACTGAGCACAGTACTCCAAGTGGGGTCAGACGAGGGTCTTATATAGCTGCATCATTATCCCCGGACTCCTAAACTCAATCCCTCGAGTGATAAAGGCCAGCACACCATACGCCTTCTTAACCACCTCCTCCACCCGCGGGGCCGATTTTAGAGTCCTATGGACTCGGACCCCAAGGTCCTTCTGATCCTCCACAGTACTAAGAGTCTTTCCCTTTATATTGTACTCCTTCATCCCATTTGACCTGCCAAAATGGACCACTACGCATTTAGCTGGGTTGAAGTCCATCTGCCACTTCTCCGCCCAGTCTTGCATCCTATCTATGTCCCTCTGTAACTTCTGACATCCCTCCACACTATCCACAACCCCACCAACCTTTGTGTCGTCAGCAAACTTACCAACCCATCCCTCCACTTACTCATCCAGGTCATTTATGAAAATGACAAACAGCAAGGGTCCCAGAACAGATCCCTGGGGCACTCCACTGGTGACCGACCTCCATTTAGAAAAAGACCCATCGATACACACTCTCCGCCTCCTTTGAGCAAGCCAGTTCTGGATCCACAGGGCAGCAGCCCCTTGGATCCCATGCCCTCTCACTTTTTCCAGAAGCCTTGCATGGGGGACCTTATCGAATGCCTTGCGTCCATATAAACCACATCTACCACTTTCCCTTCGTCAATGTGTTTAGTCACATTTTCGAAGAACTCCACCAGGCTCGTAAGGCACGATCTGCCCTTGACAAAGCCATGCTGAGTATTCTTGAGCATACTAAACCTCTCTAAATGCTCATAAATCTTGTCCCTCAGGATCTTCTCCATCAGCTGACCAACCACTGAGGTTAGACTCACCGGTCGGTAATTTCCTGGGCTATCCCTATTCCCCTTCTTGAAAATAGGAACCACATTCGCAATCCTCCAATCCTCTGGCACCTCTCCTGTCTCCATAGACAACGCAAAGATCATCACCAGAGGCTCTGCAATCTCTTCCCTCGTCTCCCACAGTAACCTGGGGTACATCCCATCCGGACCCGGTGACTTATCTATCTTGATGCCATTCAAAGATTCCAGCACAACCTCTTTGTTAAAGTCCACATACTCAATCTTTCCAGTCCACCCCGCAAGCCCACAGTACATCCACCCAAGTCCTTCTCCTCTGTGAAAACCGAGGCAAAATACTCATTAAGCACCTCTGCCATTTCTACTGGTTCCGTACTGATTTTCCCGCCTTCACCTTTTATGGGCCCTATTCCTTCACGTCTCATCCTTTTATTCTTCACATATTTATGGAACGCCTTAGGGTTTTCCTTAATTCTACTTGCCAAGGCCTTCTCGTGACCCCTTCTGGCTCTCCTAATTTCCTTCTTTAGTCCCTTCCTACAAGCCATATACTCATCTAGATCCCTATCTTCACCAAGCTCTCTGAACCTTTTGTACGCTTTCCTTTTCTTCTCGACTAGGTCCCGCACAGCTTTCGTGCACCACGGTTCCTTTAACCTACCAACTCCTCCCTGTCTGCTCGGAACATTGTCCTGTCGAACGCGAGACAGACATTCCTTGAAAAACTGCCACCTCTCTTCAGTACATTTCCCCGAGAATACCTCCTTCCAATTTACTCCTCTAATTTGCTGTCTAATGTCTTCATATTTCCCCTTACTCCATATAAACACTTTCCTAGCTTGCCTGATCCTCTCTTTTACCAACGCAAGCATAAAGGAGATAGAGTTATGATCGCTATCCCCAAGATGCTCTCCCACTGAGAGATCTGACACCTGTCCAGGCTCATTGGTCAGTATCAGATCAAGTACAGCCTCTCCTCTTGTAGGCTTGTCCACATGCTGTGTCAGGAAACCCTCCTGAACACACCTAATGAACTCCTCCCCATCCAATCCTCTTACCCTAGGGATATTCCAATCTATGTTTGGGAAATTAAAGTCTCCCATCACAACAACTCTGCTATTATTGCAACTCTCCAGGATCTGTTTCCCTATCTGCTCCTCCACCTCCCTGTCACTATTGGGCGGCCGATAGAAAACTCCCAGCAAAGTGATCGACCCCTTCCCACTCCGAACTTCCACCCACAGAGACTCTGTAGACAATCCCTCCACAGCATACACCTTCTCTACAGCTGTGACACTATTCCTGATCAGCAGTGCCACGCCACCCCCTCTCTTGCCTCCCTCCCTGTCCTTCCAGAAACATCTGAATCCAGTCCTGTCCCTGAGACATCCAAGTCTCCGTAATGGCCACCACATCACACTTCCAGGCATCGATCCACGCTCTGAGTTCATCTCCTTTATTCACTATACTCCTGGCATTAAAGTAAACACATCTCAATCCTTTGGTCTGAGCTCTCCCCTTCTCTATCCCCCGTCCATCCTCCCTCTTGCACTGTCTATAACCCTTCTCTGTTTGCGAGCTAACTTCCTCGCTCCCAGTCACCTCGTCTCGATCCCCTCCCCCCAACCTATCTAGTTTAAACTCTCCCCAGTAGCCTTAGCCAAACCTCCCGCCAGGATATTGGTCCCCCTGGGATTCAAGTGCCACCCGTTTTTTGTGTACAGGTCACATCTTCCCCTAAAGAGGTCCCAATGGTCCAGGAACCCAAATCCCTGCCCCCTGCACCAGTCCCTCAGCCACACATTCATCCTCCACCTCACTCCATTCCTGCCCTGACCCTCCCGTGGCACAGGCAGCAATCCTGAGATTACTACCTTTGCTTTCCTCCTTCTCAGCTGTCTCCCTAATTCCCTATACTCTCTTTTCATGGGGCCCAGTGTTACCTGTGTTGCGAAGTTGGGTAGAGTAATTGTAGATTGATGTTTGTAAAATTGTAAAATACTAAGGAGAAAGCATTGCACGGTCTCTACTAAAGGTGGTGCTTTTTCTGTGCTTAGAGAGTTAAAACAAAATGCAAGTGGGAGCCCCACACTAAAACATTGCCATGGTAAATTGCTCCCTAGTGTCTTGGGGTAAATGCATGGGGTTATGGGGATAGGGCCTGGGTGGGATTGTGGCTGGTGCAGATTCGATGGGCCAAATGGCGTCCTTCTGCATTGTAAGATTTTATGATTCTATGATTTGTATCGAAAGGCCAAGCAGCAGTTTTTACCAAGACAACAGGCTTCTGAATTTAGCCAATCAATTTGAATCAGGCATTTAGATACCAAAAACCTGTTAAATTTAAATCTGATGGTTTTGGCAACCTAGGACCAATCCTATTGTGGGAAATATTAATATGTCATCACAGGTATAAAAGAAGGGGGACATTGGGGCCGATTCTCCCATCTCCAAGTTCAAAAATAAAATTTTTAGCATGGTGGGCCGGGAGAATCGCGTGTGGGCCAATTTGTGGGATTCGCACATGGGCCAATTTGTGGGATTCGCACATGGGCCAATTTGTGGGATTCGCACATGGGCCAATTTGTGGGATTCGCGCATGCGTTCCTGACGTATGCGCGTCTCCCAGCACCAGATATCCAGCGCTGTCTGAGCTGTGCTGGAAACCGGCGGGAACACCAAGTAAATACTTTACATCTAATTTTAATGTGACTAACAGGCCCAGGATTGAATTCTCTGGACCCGCTGGCATCTCCCACGCCGTCAGGAGTATTTCATTCCAGTGGGGTTCAGGTCAGCTCCCCACTTTCGGGGAACTAGCGGGATGACTCCGCTTGAATGAAGGGGGGCAATTGGGCCTCCCAGGGGGTCGGGCGGTGGAGGGTGGTGCCCCCTGGGCTTGGGCACTCTGGCAGTGCCAGCCTATGCCCCCTGACACTGCCCAAGGGACAAAGTGCCCATGCCCAGGGGCACCTTGGCACGGCCCATTGGGCATCGGGTAGTACCAAGGGGGTAGGGCCAATCATGGTGAGGCCTGCTGGGGGCAGGGCAGGGCCGGGGGGGTCCCGCTGTCACTCTGACATTGCGATCGATG
Organism: Mustelus asterias; assembly: GCF_964213995.1. NCBI lineage: Eukaryota > Metazoa > Chordata > Chondrichthyes > Carcharhiniformes > Triakidae > Mustelus > Mustelus asterias. The sequence continues at coordinate 22,036,503 of NC_135820.1, read as the reverse complement.
GGGGCTGAAGGGAGGCCAACAATCGGGGCAGGCTGGGGCGGGGGGGGGGGGGGGATGTGGCTGAAGATCAAGTGGTCTGGGATAGGAGGAAGGTTGGAGCTAGCCCAGGAATGGTCATGGGGGCTGTGAGCAGGCTGTTGGGTGGGGAGGGGAGGGGGAGGGGCACGATGGAGGGGCAGCACTGCGAGGGTCCCAGGCTGGCCAGCGATTGAGCTAGCCAGCAAACTGCAAGGCCACTGCGTATGTACAGAGTTCCAGAACTGTCAGCCTCCGGCGCTAATAGACTGCGCCCGCCGCAACCCCCCCCCCCCCCCCCCCCCCCCGGCCCCGCCTGAGCTTTTAATTATATTCACGATTGTGACCTCTGCATTGCACAGAGTGTGGGAGATTTAAGTCTGAAGTCACACTGAAACAAAACAGTGTGATTTACAACAGTTTTCTTGTGAATTCGACACTTAGAACTTTTTTGGGAGAATCATGGCCATTACGTCCATGTAGACTTTTAAATGAATATTAATGTAAATGTGTTATTTGAGGGAATTTGAAGTAATGAGGAGGAGTGTTCTGTAGTTACGGCATGCCCCTTTAAGAGAATAGGTCAGGTGACCCGGGACTCAGTGTCCATCCTGGGTGGAGTTTGCCTAGTCAGTCTTGTGCTGACTGTGCAAGAGAATAGATGCGTTTATAAACAGTTCCAGTTAGTTTACTCCCACCTACCTCGTGGTCTTTTATTAGTCTTTACATCAGGCCTCAAACAAAGTAACAACCATCCCGCCTTGCATACCTCATCCCCCCTTTGCATAGCTCCCCTCACTTACATATCACCCTTGCACAGCTCCTCCCCTGCATAAGCCCCCCTGCCATTGTACATACCCCACCCCATCATAGCCCTGCCTCCCTCCCCACTCAGGCCCCACTTCCTTGGCACTACCCCTGGCACGCTCATGGTGCCCAACCAGGCACTCAGGGTGTCAGGTGGGCACTGTCAGGCTGCCATGCTCAATGGGCACTGCACAACCATGCCTCCGACCACCTGATGGATTCAATGGCTTACGATTCATCATGGTGGCGATGGGGGAATATTCCAGGAGGCTGGAAGATGCTGAATATAAGTGTTGCTGAAAAAAAGAGACATGCTTCAAAGCTTTTCATCTTGCACTCATCAGAACAATTCACAAGAATACATATAGTAAAGGAATAATCATTCATACTGCATGAGAAGAGAGAGCTGATTGGTTGACCAGTGACTCTGATTAGTAGAGGTGTTGCCATGGAGAATGAACCGGGGAACAGTTAACCACCAAGCTCTTGTTCAGATTCAAATCAGTCAAGTCAACACTGATTGGTCAGCAGTACTAAAATCAAGACTCTCATAGAAATCATAGAAACCCTACAGTACCGAAAGAGGCCATTCGGGCCATCGAGTCTGCACCGACCTTTTTCACACAGAGGGTGGTGAGTGTCTGGAACAAGCTGCCAGAGGTAGTAGTAGAGGCGGGTACAATTTTATCTTTTAAAAAGCATTTAGATAGTTACATGGGTACGATGGGTATAGAGGGATATGGGCCAAATGCAGGCAATTGGGATTAGTTTAGGGGTTTTAAAAAACTAAGGGCAGCATGGACAAGTTGGGCCGAAGGGCCTGTTTCCATGCTCTAAACCTTTATGACTCTATGACCTGATAACCCATTAGATAACATGAGGAAATAAACACGGAATAATACATCTTGACATCCAGTACACTGTTTCTTAATGAGGTTCAGTGCTCCCTGAACAGATTGGGTGAATATACCCTCCTGCAGAGATCCCGTCTGCCTCTTTCTCTGTATTCTATCAGTTTGTCCTGCTCCGTGCCACCTCTACCCATCAACTCCATCATGCTGTAGTCTAAGAGCAACACAAATCAATACACCCACCTGGGAGCAAGTGCTTTGTGTCTTGAAGTCAGGAGAAGGACTTACAGCACCTGCCACACCACTCCATGTGGACTCCAGTGATTTTAAACAACTCTGGAAACAATCACTGAAACAGCCAGTAGTAATCAGGACAAACAGCATCATGATGATCCTTTTAAATAGCATTGCCTGGGTGTCTTTGCTGCTACTGAAAACATATTAAGCTGTGTGTGTTGAAGAGAGGAAATTACTTGGAGCAATGTGCTCCAAATGACCACACTGGTTGTCAGAATAGTGTTATAAAGCATGCACAGACAATTGATTGGTGTCATAATCGCCATTTTGGAGGTCAAATGGGTCACCCAGCACAGGGAAATTGGCATAAAGGAGATGAATTTACCAGTGAGGAAACAGACAGCAGGGAAATCAATTTCACTCCGCACTGAGAAAATGGGCAGCAGAGAGATCGATCTCACTCACAGCAGAGATAAGACACTAAGGAGATCAATTACACAACCTCCCGAAATTGAAGTAATATTTTCTAGAATATTACCTTTCTCCACTCCATGATATCTTTGAGTTTTCGAAACAGAAAGATTCCTTTGCCCTGTGACCTTGCAACCTAAGTAGAACAGAAATGCTATGTCAGTTACTAAGCAGCATGACATGTGAAATCACTAGCTTTCCCCAGGCTGGGTACAGGTAGAATGGAATACATCATCTACTTCCTGAAAAATCATTGGCTGATGTATGGCTGCTTGTATTGCACAGGCTCATTGGGCAATGGCTCACTCACTGAGGTGACTTTAAACTACACAAATACTCACATTCTTTACCAATTTCTCAGCTTCCTTTCCTCTACCAGAAAGCAATCTCAATGCATTGTCGTCATCAGTTTCTCTTTGTTATTGAAGAAGAGATGTAGAATCATCTGTTGTGTGGTCTAACATGGCTGTGGAGCCAATTTCAGACCATAGCTTTCCAGAGGGTAGAACATTTTCGATTTTGTCTTTCTACCTTGTCATTTGTCCATAGCTGCCAGTTCAACGGAAATAACGTCACTTGATATCACTCCCCAGGTACAGTCATAGAGATTTACAGCATGGAAACAGCCCAACTTGTCCAGGCCGCCCAGTTTCTATCATTAAGCTAATCCCAATTGCGCAGATAGTTCTTTCTTGTTCATTTTTCTCTCAGGTCATGGTGGTCATGCCACGTTTCCCGGGATTCATCTTCAAGGAGTTCTAGAACTTTAGTTTCAGCTTACCTTGCAGGTGGTGTCCAAGTTTAGTTGTGAATACATGACTGCCTAAGGGATTTTATTGTTTAGTCATACGTACTACATGTCCACTTCATTTGAGATGATGTGAAGATGCCGGCGTTGGACTGGGGTGGGCACAGTAAAAAGTCTCACAACACCAGGTTAAAATCCAACAGGTTTATTTGGTATTACGAGATTTCAGAGCACTGCTCCTTCATCAGGTGAATGGAGAATTGGGTTCACAAATGGGGCATATAGAGACAAAGACTCAATTGCAAGATAATGGTTGGAATGTGAGTCTTTACAGGTAATCAAGTCTTTACAGGTACAGACAATGCAAGTGGAAGGAGGTTTAATTACAGGTTAAAGAGGTGTGAGTTGTCTCAAGCCAGGACAGTTAGTAGGATTTTGCAAGCCCAGGCCAAATGGTGGGGGTTACACATAGTGTGACATGACCCCAAGATCCCGGTTGAGGCTGTCCTCATGCATGCAGAACTTGGCTATCAGTTTCTGCTCGGCAATTCTGCATTGTCGTGTGTCTTGAAGGCCGCCTTGGAGAACGCTTGGAGAGGCTGAATGCCCTTGATTGTTGAAGTGTTCCCTGACGGGAAGGGAACACTCCTGCCTGGTGATTGTCAAGCAGTGTCCGTTCATCTACTGTCATAGCGTTTGCATGGTCTCGCCAATGTACCATGCCTCGGGATATCCTTTCCTGCAGCGTATCAGGTAGACAACATTGGCCGAGTCACATGAGTATGTACCGTGTACCTGGTGGATATACTACAGGCCACCCACCTGGTGGGTATACTACAGTCCACGCAACAGCCCACGGGAAGTGGAGGAACGGATGTGTCAGGAGATTCTGGATATGTGCAGAAAAAATAGGGTTGTTCTAGTGGGAGACTTCAATTTCCCTGATATAGACTGGAAAGTGCTTAGGACTGGGGGTCTGGACGGGGAGGAATTTGTAAAATGCATACTGGAAGGTTCTTTGGAACAGTATGTAGATAGTCCAACTAGAGAGGGGGCTATACTGGATCTAGTTCTGGGAAATGAGCCCAGTCAGGTCATCAAAATTTCGGTAGGGGAACATGTGGCAAAATAGCGACCACAACTCTGTTAACTTTAGGATAGTAATGGACAAGGACGAGTTCTGTCCTATGGGCAGGGTGATAAATTGGAGGAAGGCTAACTATAGCCGGATTAGGCAGGAATTGGTGGCTGTTGATTGGGAGAGGTTGTTCAGGGGTTAAGTCCACGTCTGGCATGTGGGAGTCTTTTAAGGAACAGCTGATAAGGCTGCAGGACAGGCATGTGCCTGTAAAAAGGAAGGATAGGAAAGGTAGGATTCGAGAGCTGTGGATAACCAGGGAAATTGAGGATCTGATCAAAAAGAAAAGAGAGACGCACGTTAGGTCCAGGCAACTGAAAACAGATGGAGCTCTGGAGGAATACAGAGAGAGTAGGAAAGAACTCAAAAGGGGAGTTAGAAGGTCAAAAAGAGGTCACGAAATGTTCTTGGCAGACAGGATTAAGGAGAACCCTAAGGCATTTTATTCATATGTTAGGAACAAAAGAGTTGTCAGGGAAAAAGTCGGACCTCTCAGGGACAAAGGAGGGGAATTATGCTTAGAACCCAAGGGAATAGGGGAGACCCTAAATGAATACTTTGCATCGATATTCACAAAGGAGAGGGACTTGTTGACTGGGAGTGTCTCAGAGGGAGGTGTTGACCCGTGAGAGAGAATCTCCATTACAAGGGAGGAAGTGTTAGGTTTTTTAGGTAACATTAAAACTGACAAATCCCCAGGGCCTGATGGCATCCATCCTAGACTGCTCAGGGAGACAAGAGATGTAATTGCTGGGCCTCTGACGGAAATCTTTGTCTCTTCATTGGACACAGGTGAGGTCCCTGAGGATTGGAGGATAGCGAATGTGGTACCGTTATTTAAGAAGGGTAGCAGGGATAACCCGGATAATTATAGGCCAGTGAGCTTGACGTCCGTGGTAGGGAAGTTGTTGGAGAGGATTCTTAGAGACAGGATGTATGCGCATTTAGAACGGAACAATCTCATTAGTGACAGACAGCATGGTTTTGTAAGAGGGAGGTCGTGTCTTACAAATTTGGTGGAGTTTTTTGAGGAAGTGACAAAAACGGTTGACGAAGGAAGGGCCGTGGATGTCGGCTAAGTGGATTTCAGTAAAGCATTTGATAAAGTCCCTCATGGCAGGTTGGTTAAGAAGGTTAAGGCTCATGGGATACAAGGAGAGGTGGCTAGATGGGTAGAAAACTGGCTTGGCCACAGAAGACAGAGGGTAGCAGTCAAAGGGTCTTTTTCCGGCTGGAGGTCTGTGACCAGTGGTGTTCCGCAGGGCTCTGTACTGGGGCCTCTGCTATTTGTGATATACATAAATGGTTTGGAAGAAGGTGTAACTGGTGTTATCAGCAAGTTTGCGGATGACACAAAGTTGAGTCGGCTGGACTTGCGGATAGCGATGAACATTGTCGGACAATACAGCAGGATATAGATAGGCTGGAAAATTGGGCGGAGAAATGGCAGATGGAATTTAATCCAGATAAATGCGAAGTGATGCATTTTGGAAGAACTAATGTAGGGGGGAGTTATACAATAAATGGCAGAGCCATCAAGAGTATAGAAACACAGAGGGACCTAGGTGTGCAAGTCCACAAATCCTTGAAGGTGGCAGCACAGGTGGAGAAGGTGGTGAAGAAGGCATATGGTATGCTTGCCTTTATAGGACAGGGTATAGAGTATAAAAGCTGGAGTCTGATGTTGCAGCTGTATAGAATGCTGGTTAGGCCACATTTGGAGTACTGCGTCCAGTTCTGGTTACCGCACTACCAGAAGGACGTGGAGGCTTTCGAGAGAGTGCAGAGGTTTACCAGGATGTTGCCTGGTATGGAGGGTCTTAGCTATGAGGAGAGATTGGGTAAACTGGGCTTGTTCTTCCTGGAAAGACAGAGAATGAGGGGAGACCTAATAGAGGTGTATAAAATTATGAAGGGCATAGATAGGGTGAACAGTGGGAAGCTTTTTCCCAGGTCGGAGGTGACGATCACGAGGGGTCACAGGCTCAAGGTGAGAGGGGCGAGGTATAACTCAGATATCAGAGGGACGTTTTTTACACAGACAGTGGTGGGGGCCTGGAATGCGCTGCCAAGTAGGGTGGTGGAGGCAGACACGCTGGCATCGTTTAAGACTTACCTGGATAGTCACATGAGCAGTCTGGGAATGGAGGGATACAAACGAATGGTCTAGTTGGACCAATGAGCGGCATAGGCTTGGAGGGCCGAAGGGCCTGTTTCCTGTGCTGTACTGTTCTTTGTTCTTTGGATAGTGTTCTCACGTGTGATGATGACATCCGTGTCAATGATCCGGCACGTCTTGCAGAGGTTGCTGTGGCAGGGTTGTGTGCTTTCGTGGTTGATGTTCTCCTGAAGGCTGGGTAGTTTGCTGCAGACAATGGTCTGTTTGAGGTTGCGCGGTTGTTTGAAGGCAAGTAGCGGGGCTGTGGGGATGGCCTTGGCAAGATGTTTGTCTTCATCGATGATATGTTGAAGGCTCCGAAGATGTCGTAGCTTCTCCACTCCGGGGAAGTACTGGACGATGAAGGGTACTCTGTCGGTCGTGTCCCGTGCTTGTCTTCTGAGGAGGTCGGTGCGGTTTTTTGCTGTGGTGGTTCGGAATTGTTGTTCGATGAGTTGAGCACCATATCCTGTTCTTACAAGGATTTGTTTCATTTGAGATGGGCTCTGATGATCATAGAATGATAGAAACCCTACAGTGCAGAAGGAGGCCATTCAGGCCATTGAGTCTGCACTGACACAATCCCACGCAGACCCAATCCTGTAACCCCACATATTTATCCTGCTCATCCCCCTGACACTAAGGGGCAGTTTACCTTGGCCAATCAACCTAACCTACACATCTTTGGAGTGTGGGAGGAAACTGAAGCACCCGGAGGAAATCCATGCAGACACAAGGAGAACATGCAAACTCCAAACATAGTGACCCCACGGCTGAATTGAACCCAGGTCTTTGGCGTTGTGAGGCAGCAGTGCTAACCATTGTGCCTCCGTGCCGCCAATGGTGATAAAAGTTAGAATTCCAGATATTTCTGCTCATGAAGTAACTCAGTATTGGGAACTTTGTCCTTCAATCTGAAGCCCATAATGATCCAAATGCATCTCATCGGGAATTTGTCCAACTGCTTAATAGTCTGGAGTAAGTAGACTCTGTATTATCAGCCTATACGGAGTGTAGATATTACCACGGCTTTATATATAGGTTTGTTTTAAGTTTGATACCTCATTTCCTCCACTGTCTCATATGTAAAAGAGCATATGCTCAGCTTGCTCTGGCAATTCTATTTTGCCCCTCACTATCAATGCAGGCAATGCTGAGGTTGTGCTTCAGAGATAGATAATGTTATCTACAGCCTTCAGGATTATATTATTGACTGTTATAGGCAGAATATGATGATGATTGATGAATAGACTATCTCTCTTCATACAATCTTCATTCAATGGGGTGCACGCTGGTCAGTGTGGGAGGTACCTGGGGGGAACCAGGGACTGGGGTACACAGTGGGCAGTGTGCAGGGTACCCAGCAAGAAGCAAGGACTGGCAGAGGCGGATTTACAGTTTGTGGGGCTCCACACTGTCCTTTAACTCTTAACCACCCAACTGAACTCATCCCTCCCGACCCCGCACACCCTCGCCCCATAGAACTCAATAGCTGAAGCACTGCTTTAGTGTTTTTTAACTTGTAAAAACATGCCTGTGTGAATACCCTGCTGAGTTGAAATCCAAGCTTAACTCTTGTCAGAATGACGGTAAAGATGGTCACTATTGCGATGTGAGTCTTGAGGCGAGCAAAGGTGGAACTTGCTGATGAGCAATGAGGTGGAGAAATCAGCCAATTACACCAATGCAGCAGAGGCCAGTGCAGGGCAGAATGAGCCAGTCCAGTGCAGGAGCAATTACTCCAGTCAGCAAGATGCCTATTCAGTATATTTCAGAGTCTCATTCAGTTTCAATTGTTAACTTCCTTACTTCCTCTCACAAAATCAAAGAAGCTATTGCCATAAGTTTGTGTGAATGGAGTGTCCAGCAAGTCCAAATCCAAGTCCAGTGGCTCTGCCTGCAGGATTCTGTTCTTTGTCCTGAAGAGACTTTCTGAAGGCCAGTCTCTTTTGATTTGATCTAATTTGATTTGATTTATTATTGTCACATTTATTTACAGTGAAAAGTATTGTTTTTTGCGTGCAAACAGACAAAACATACCGTTCATAGAGAAGGAAACGAGAGAGTGCAGGATATAGTGTTACAGTCATAGCTCGGGTGTAGAGAAAGATCAACTTAATGTGAGGTAGGTCCATTCAAAAGTCTGACAGCAGCAGGGAAGAAGCTGTTCTTGAGTCGGTTGGTACGTGACCTCAGACTTTTGTATCTTTTTCCCGAAGGAAGAAGGTGGAAGAGAGAATGTCCAGGGTGCGTGGGGTCCTTAATTATGCTGGCTGCTTTGCCGAGGCAGCGGAAAGTGTAGACAGTCAATGGGTGGGAGGTTGGTTTGCGTGATGGATTGGGCTACATTCACGACCTTTTGTAATTCCTTGCAAAAGGTCGTGAATGTAGCCCAATCCGTCACGCAAACCAGCCTCCCATCCACTGACTCTTCAACATCGAGAGCGATGGTGGTAGAACTATCAGCATGTGACCAGCTGCAGCTATTATATCAGACCAGCAATGGTCCATTTTGGAAAAACAGAATTTAAACAAGAGAATATGGAAAAAGGGCAGATTTTTAAGATTTTCTTACTTCATCCCTGGTTGACTTTGCAATTTCGATTCTTTTTTCTTCACAAAATCATCAATTATATCATCATAGGTAAAATCTTGTAAAGGCGCACTTTCAATCATCAATATTGCTGAACGTCAAATGTTCCTGACTCATCCTACTTCGCAAAATAACTTTTAACTGTTTTCAATACAGAAAAAGAATGTTCACTGGAAGCATTTGTGACACGTATTGTTCAAAGTATTTTCAGAATGGTTTCCACATTTGGAAAGGTTGCCAGCAAACCATCATGTACAAGTCAGAACAAATCAACTGGTGATCTCAAATCACAGAGCTCATCATTATCGATGAAATGAATGAATGTTTCACTTCATCATAGAAATTCTTATCATAGAAACCCGACAGTGCAGAAGAAGGCCATTCGGCCCATCAAGTTTGCACTTACAATAATCCCACCCAGGCCCTATCCCTGTAATCCCACATATTTACTCTGCTAATCATTCTAATCTACACATCCCGGGACACTAAGGGGCAATTTAGCATAGCCAATTTACCTAACCCCCACATCTTTGGACTGTGGGAGGAAACCGGAGCACCCAGAGGAAACCCACGCAGGGGAGAATGTGCAAACTCCACACAGACAGTGACCCAAGCGGGAATCGAACCCAGGTCCCTGTAGCAGTGCTAATCACTGTGCCACCATGCCGTCCTGACAGCAGGGGACCAGCTGCTACTTATCCACTCTGTCCATGTCTCTCATCTTCAAAAGGATTTGTGTTTATGTCCTCCTGATATAATTCACTTAATTTTTTACTGCAATGGCTTTTAACATTTCATCCGAACCTCTGTTGAAAAGCACGCAAAATAAATTTTTCTTTAGAGATGCACTTTTACTCTGCAATTGCACCATTAATGCGTCGCAAATAACATTCACAGTCTCAACGATGATCTTCTCTTTCGCTTTTAAAGTGATTTCACTGTCTCTAGTTTCATCAAAAAATAACTTCCTGAATGTTTCTCATCATCAGAGAGACCTGTATGTTTTGCTAACGTTAGTGCCTCGGCTTCCACTGAGCTAGTCATTTCGAACTTACATGACAAAACCTTTAACTGAGGCTCCCAATTGTGCAGCATTCAATAAAGGTGTTTCAACATTTTGCAGTGATTTCCTGATGGCATTAATTCTTTGAAGTAATTGGTTCCACACAAGAGTTAAAAACAACAACATTGTACTTTTTAAACTTCTCTGCTAAGGATTTTGCTTCAGCTTTCACACAGGGTTTTTCTGAATTTAATGTGGCTATGTCTAATAAGGTTTTCCTTTATATCAGCAAAGTTCACTTTCAAAGTCAAAACAGGAAATGCATGAGTGGACCACCCTGCTGTCACAAATTATTTTGACCATCAAATGTTTTCCACTTGCCTGCTCCAAGGGTGATTGCAATATATTCCACCTATGTGTGGAAACCCTGAAAGGCATACATGCTTTGAACAAAGTAAAAAAAAATGTACAGTTTCTTCACAGGATTAGCTGCAGCATTGCAGATTAAATTTGAGGAGTGACTGGAATGTGAGATGAATAATGCATCGGAGCTTGCATTGTTCAGCCTTGCTTGTAGACCTGAATATTTTCTTGCCATACTTGCAGCGGTATTGAAGCTCTGCCCATGACAATTTTTGATGTCCAAACCTAAATTTGCAATGATTTCCAAACAAGTTGTCTTCCAGGCACTCAGAAGCATGGGACTGTAGCTGGACAAAACAGAGAAATCACTCTAAAACTTCACCACCGGTGGTCATATATCTTAAAATTAATGTTAACTAGTCCACGTGACTCACATCTGGCATTGAATCAACTATTATGGAGTAGTATTTGACATCTTTTACTTCATAAGTAAAGTGGTTTCTGAGCTGCTCTACTATTCTAGTGATGAAGTCATTATAGGTTCTGTGTATTCCCTGAGCCACAATATTGATAAATTTCCAAATGCTCTTTCAGAAGCTCATCAAATTCACTGGAACAGTCAAGGCAGGCTTAAAAATTACCTCTTCGAGTTGACAATGATGGCTCATCATATCCTTAAAGATAGTCACAAGGAAGACAGAAGTTTGACTATGGTAACAATACGTCTCAGCACTTTCCTCCAATAAGAATACTCCTTTCAAACTCAGCCGATAATGCAAAATCAATTCTTCCAGATAATGTATACCTTTGAGCGAATGCTCAAATAGCTTTAATATGAGCTTTGGAAGTTTCATGATCAGCAAGATCTCTTCCAACGTTTCTCCAGTTAGACAAATGCTCGTTTCCCTTTACTAGAGTCAGGAAATAATTTGCAAACATAACAGTAGACTGCCTTAGAGGTTTCTGAAACAAAAAACCAACCAATTTCTCCTTTCCATCATCCCATTTCTCTTCACCCTCAGAAAGTGGGGCATATGAAGACTTCTAACTCACTTTTGGCCTCCAACCTCAAACTCTTTTCTCAAATTTTCCATATTACCAATGTTCTCTGGTTTATTTGGTATGAAATATTCTATCATAGCCAGTGAAACAGGTTTTGGCCATAAGGCAATTTCTCCTGGGTAGGTTTCATCCCTCACTTCAGTTTAAGGTTTAATGTTATTTATTATTGTCACAAGTAGGCTTACATTAACACTGCAATGAAGTTACTGTGAAAATCCCCTAGATGAATCTAGATCAACAAACAAATCAGCAAAATCATGTAGTTCTGCTGTCATTTCAGTGTCCACTTCTTGTTCAACTTTTTCAGACAATATGATACCTACAGAAATCAGAAAGTCTAAGTCATTAGATAATTCACCCATACTTTTGGTGGATGAGAATGAATGTGCAATTTGTGCACTGTTCAATACTTCAAGCTTTTAAAAGTAAAATGACAAACTGTATTTTTGCCTAACTTCGTCCTCTTGCCTTGCCTTCAATTTTCTGTGTTTTTGACTGTCAGACTGATAATGAGACTTCATATTACGAATGAAACTGATCTTGATTTTTATGAAATGCCTGAAAGAGCAGGCGTTTGCACAGTCAATCCCACATTTTTATCAGTTTCAATTCAAGCTTTGCAAAAATCAGATTCATCTTTTAACTAGGAAGCTTGATTCTGGACTTCAAACAACAGTTACACTACTTTTCTCCTGCCCATTCCCCCTATGATGTGGAGATGCCGGCGTTGGACTGGGGTAAACACAGTAAAAAGTTTAACAACACCAGGTTAAAGTCCAACAGGTTTATTTGGTAGCAAAAGCCACACAAGCTTTCGAGGCTCTAAGCCCCTTCTTCAGGTCATCCCTGAAGAAGGGGCTTAGAGCCTCGAAAGCTTGTGTGGCTTTTGCTACCAAATAAACCTGTTGGACTTTAACCTGGTGTTGTTAAACTTTTTACTGCATTCCCCCTATCACAGGGTCACAACTCTCCCTCCCCATAGATCCCCAAACCCATCATAACATCTCCCTCCCTCCCTCCAAAATGCAACTCAGCCCTCACAGACTCCACCCCCCCCCCCCACCCCCCTCCCCCGCAAGTCTACAACCCTGGCTTTCCCCCTCACATGATGTGGAGATGCCGGCATTGGACTGGGGTAAGCACAGTAAGAAGTCTCATAACACCAGGTTAAAGTCCAATGGTTTATTTGGTAGCACAAGCTTTCGGAGCACTGCACCTTCCTCAGGTGAGTGGGAGTTGTGTTCACAAACAGGGCATATATAGACAAAGACTCGGCCTTCACGACACACGACAACGCAGAATCGCTGAGCAAAAACTGATAGCCAAGTTCCGCACACATGAGGATGGCCTCAACCAGGATCTTGGGTTCATGTCACACTATCTGTAACCCCCATGACTTGCCTGGGCTTGCAAAATCTCACTAACTGTCCTGGCTGGAGACAATACACACCTCTTCAACCCTCTCTCCACTCACATTGTCTGTACCTTTAAGACTTGATTACCTGTAAAGACTCGCATTCCAACCATTATCTTGTAAATTGAGTTTGTGTCTATATATGCCTTGTTTATGAACACAACTCCCACTCACCTGATGAAGGGGCAGCACTCCGAAAGCTTGTGCTACCAAATAAACCTGTTGGACTTTAACCTGGTGTTGTGAGACTTCTTACTGTGTTTCCCCTTACACCCAGAGGGAGCAGGGACTGGGGTACACTATTGGCAGTGTGTGGAGTAACCGGGTAGAGCAGGGAGAGGGGTACACTGTGGGCAGTGTGTGGGATACCGGGTAGAGCAGGGACTGGGGAACACTGTGGGCAGTGTGTGAGGTACCCGGGTAGAGCAAGCACTGGGGTAAACTGTGGACAGTGTGTGGGGTGCGGCGGGGGGGGGGTGCGGAAGGAGCAGTATGTGGTGTGCCCTGATGCAGCAAGGACTGGGACACTCTATGGGCAGTGTGTGGGGTACCCGGGAAAGTTACGGAGCAGGAACTGGGGTACAATGTGGGTAGTGTGTGAGGTACTAGGTGGGGCTGGGGTACAGTGCTGACAGTGTGTGAGTACCCGGGTAGAGGAAGGACTGGGGTACACAGCGGGCAGTATATGGGTACCCGGGAAAGATAGGAGCAGGGACTGGAACACTATGAGCAGTGTGTGGGATACCCGGGGAAGGTATGGAGCAGGGACTGGGGTACACTGTGTATGGGGTACTCGGGAAAGATACGGAGCAGGGACTGGGTAGACTGTGGGCAGTGCGTGGGTACCTGGGAGAGCAGGGACTAGGGTACACTGTGGACAGTGTGTGGGTACCCGGGTAGAGCAGGGGCTGGGGTACACTGTGGGCAATGAGAGAGATACTGGGTGGAGCAAAGACTGAGATATGCTGTGGGCAGTGCGTGAGATATCCAGTAGAGCAGGGACTGGGGTACTCTGTGGGCAGTGCGTGAGATATCCGGGTAGAGCAGGGACTGGGGTACACTGTGGGCAGTGTGTGGGTACCCAGGTAGAACAGGGACTGGGTTACACTGTGGGCAGTGCGTGGTGTACCCGGGAAAGGTATGGAGCAGGAACTGTGGGCAATGCGTGAGATACCCAGTAGAGCAGGGACTGGGGTACACTGTGGGCAGTGCATGGCGTACCCGGGTAGAGCAGGGACTGGGGTACACTGTGGGCAGTGTGTGAGATACCGGGTAGAGCAGGGACTGGGGTACACTGTGGGCAGTGTGTGAGGTACCTGGGAAAGGTACGGAGCAGGGACTGGGGTAGGCTGTGGGCAGTGTGAGATACCGGGTAGAGCAGGGACTGGGGTATACTGTGGGCAGTGTGTTGGTAACCGGGTAGAGCAAGGACTGGGGTACAATGTGGGCAGTGTGTGGGTCCCCGGGGAAGGTTCGCAGGAGGGACTGGGGTACTCTGTGGGCAGTGTGTGAGGTACCGAGTAGAGCAGGGACTGGGGTACACTGTGGGCAGTGTGTGGGTACCTGGGTAGAGCAGGGACTGGGGTACACTGTGGGCAGTGTGTGGGTACCCAGGTACAGCAGGGACTGGGGTACACTATGAGCAGTGTGGATACCCGGGTAGAGCAGGGACTGGGGTACACTGAGCAGTGTGTGAGATACCCGACAAAGGTACTGAGCAGGGACTGAGGTACACTGTGGGCAGTGTGTGGGGTACCGGGTAGAGCAGAGACTGGGGTACGCTGTGGGCAGTATGTGGGGTACTGGGTAGTGCAGGGACTGGGGTACACTGTGGGCAGTATGTGGGATACCGGGTAGAGCAGAGACTGGGGTACACTGTGGGCAGTGTGTGGGGTACCGGGTAGAGCAGAGACTGGGGTACACTGTGGGCAGTGTGTGGGGTACCGGGTAGAGCAGAGACTGGGGTACACTGTGGGCAGTGTGTGGGGTACCCAGGAAAGGTACAGAGCAGGAACTGGGACACTGTGGGCAGTGTGTGGGGTACCCAGGTGGAGAAGAGACTGGGGTACGCTATAGGCAGTGTGAGAATTTGAAAAAATGTTCCCCGTCCTCTGTGCCTACTTGGCGTGTATTTTCTCACCGGTTTCATAATCCAGGTAATTCCAGGATTCCTCTTGAATTCCTCGACAAAGAGGTGGTACTCGACTGGGAGCTCAAAGGTCTTTGGAAAGAAATCACATTTAGCTGCCTCCAGTTTGCCCTGCTCACGTTCCAGCTGTTTACGAAACCTCTTGAGGTTTTTTACCATGAAGTTTTTCCGTGTCAGCTTGCATGTAAGAAAAGAAGACTGTGAAGATCTAAAGCTTAGATATGTCAATTTATATACCAGTGTAAGAACTAATTAGGTTACTGTTCACCCGTAACAATTCATCACAACACATTTCATTAACTGTGGCCTATACATAATTCCAAGGTGTGCAGGGTCAGGCAAGGGCATAGTAGATGGAAATGGGACTATTGTTAATGTGAATGATAAACACAGAATCCTTACAATACAGAAGGAGGCCATTAAGCCCATTGAGTCTGTACCGACCACAATCCCACCCAGACCTTATTCCTGTAACCCCACACATTTACCCTGCTAATCCCTCTGACACTGGTCAATTTAGCATGACCAATTAGCCTAACCTGCACATCTTTGGGAGGAAACCAGAACACCCAGAAGAAATACATGCAGACACGGTGAGAATGTGCAAAATCCACACAGACAGTGACCCAAGGCCGGAATTGAACCTGGGTCTCTGGCGCTGTGAGGCAGCAGTGCTAACCACTGTGCCACCTGAACATGATCTAACAAAACCTTTGTAACTGCTATGTCAAGCCTCTTAACTCTCAACAACAACTTGGATATATACACAGTCAACTCCTGTGGTCCACTATCCTCTCCATTGTCAATTTGTTTATCTGCACAAATTTCTTTGTGTATCCAACCACAGTATGTGCCCCGAAAGTTCCCTCATCTATGGTATTCGAGAATTAGCAGAATAAAAGTTAAGCTCTCACCTCTCCCACGTCTTTCCCACATAGAGAGTATGTTTGCAATTTCACCCTTTGTGAGATCTTGTGGGAACAGAACCCTCAGAACAACGGGAGTTGACTGTAGGGCCTTAACCAGAGTTAAATGTCCCAATGTGCGACACAGGAGTGTCACCATAGATTCATAGAACCATATAGCACAAAAGAGGACCTTTAGTCCAGCAAGTCTGGACCGACACATTAGAAACACCTGAACTCCCACCTAATCCCATATACTAGCACATGGCCCATAGCCTTGAATGTTATGATGTGCCAAGTGATCATCCAGATACTTTTTAAAGGATGTGAGACCACCCGCCTCTACCACCCTCCCAGGCAGTGCATTCCAGACTGTCACCACCCTCTGGGTAAAAAGGTTTTCCCTCACACCCCCCCTAAACATCCCCCCCCCCCCCCCTCACCTTGAACCTTTGCCCCCTCATGACTGACCCTTCAAATTAGGGGAACAGCTGCTCCTTATCCACTCTGTCCATGTCTCTCATAATCTTGTACACCCCGATCAGGTTGTCCCTCATTTTTCTCTGCTTCAACAAAAACAACCCAAGCTTGCGCAATGTCTCTTCATAACTTAAATTTTCCATCCAGGCAACATCCTGGTGAATCTCCTCTGCACCCCCCCCCCCACCCAGTGCAATCACATCCTTCCGATAATGTCGCGACCAGAACTGATCATTGTACTCCAGCTGTGGTGTCACCAAAGTTCTATACAACTCCAACATGACTTCCCTACTTCTGCAATATATGCCTCGATTGATAAAAGCAAGTGTCCCATACGCCTTTTTCATCACTTTACCAACATGCCCTTCCACCTTCAGAGATCTATGGGCAAACATGCCAAGGTCCCTCTGTTCCACAAAACTTCCTAGTGTCCAACCATTCATTGAGTATTTTCTTGTCAAATTACTCCTTCCCAAGTCAGTCACCTCACACTTTTGAGGGTTAAATTCCATCTGCCACTTATCTGCCCATTTGACCATTCCGTCTATATCTTCTTGTAGCGCAAGACACTCCGTCTCACTGTTAACCCGTGCAATCTTTGTGTTATCCACAAACTTACTAATCCTACTCCCCAAATAGTTGTCATTTATATAAATGATGAATGATAGGGGGCCCAACACAGGTTCCAGTCACTAAAGCAACGTCTGTCATCACCCTCTGTCTCCTACAACTGAGTCAATTTTGAATCCACTCTATCAAATTACCCTGTATCCCATGTGGATTTATCTTCTTTATGAGTCTCCCATGTGGGACCTTGCCAAAGGCTTTGCTGAAATCCATATAAACTACATTGACTGCACTACCCTCATCTACACACCTGGTCACCACCTCAAAAAAATTCAATCAAATTTGTTAGAGTCATAGAGGTTTACAGCATGGAAACAGGCCCTTCGGCCCAACTTGTCCATGCCGCCCTTTTTTTAAAAAACCCCTAAGCTAATCCCAATTGCCCGCATTTGGCCCATATCCCTCTATACCCATCTTACCCATGTAACTATCTAAATGCTTTTTAAAAGATAAAATTGTACCTGCCTCTACTACTACCTCTGGCAGCTTGTTCCAGACACTCACCACCCTCTGTGTGAATAAATTGCCCCTCTGGACACTTTTGTATCTCTCTCCTCTCACTTTAAACCTATGCCCTCTAGTTTTAGACTCCCCTACCTTTGGGAAAAGATATTGGCTATCTCCCTTGTCTATGCCCCTCATTATTTTATAGACCTCTGTAAGGTCACCCCTCAGCCTCCTACGCTCCAGAGAAAAAAGATCCAGTCTATTCAGCCTCTCCTTATAACTCAATCCATCAAGTCCCAGTAGCATCCTAGTAAATCTTTTCTGCACTCTTTCTAGTTTAATAATATCCTTTCTATAATAGGGTGACCAGAATTGCACACAGTATTCCAAGTGTGGCCTGACCAATGTCTTGTACAACTTCAACAAGACGTCCCAACTCCTGTATTCAATGTTCTGACCGATAAAACCAAGCATGCCGAATGCCTTCTTCACCACTCTGTCCACCTGTGACTCCACTTCCAAGGAGCTATGAACATGTACCCCTAGATCTCTTTGTTCTGTAACTCTCCCCAACGCCCTACCATTAACTGAGTAAGTCCTGCTCTGGTTCAATCTACCAAAATGCATCACCTCGCACTTGTCTAAATTAAACTCCATCTGCCATTCATCAGCCCACTGGCCCAATTGATCAAGATTCCATTGCAATTGGAGATAGCTTTCTTCACTGTCCACTATGCCACCAATCTTGGTGTCATCTGCAAACTTACTAACCATGCCTCCTATATTCTCATCCAAACCATTAATATGAATGACAAATAACAGTGGACCCAGCACTGATCCCTGAGGCACACCGCTGGTCACAGGCCTCCAGTTTGAAAAACAACCCTCTACAACCACCCTCTGGCTTCTGTCAAGAAGCCAGTTTTGTATCCATTTACCTCACCCTGGATCCCGTGAGATTTAACTTTATGCAACAACCTATCATGCGGTACCTTGTCAAAGGCCTTGCTAAAGTCCATGTAGACAACATCAACTGCACTGCCCTCATCTACCTTCTTGGTTACCCCTTCAAAAAACTCAATTAAATTTGTGAGACGTGATTTTTCACTCACAAAGCCATGCTGACTGTCCCTAATCAGTCCTTGCGTCTCTAAATGCCTGTAGATCCTGTCTCTCAAAATACCTTCCAACAATTTACCCACCACAGATGTGAGGCTCACTGGCCTGTAGTTCCCAGGCTTTTCCCTGCAGCCCTTTTTAAACAAAGGCCCAACATTTGCCACTCTCCAATCTTCAGGCACTTGTTAGGCATGACCTCCCTCTGATGAAGACATGCTGGCTATCCCTGATCAAGCTTTGCCTCTCCACTTCGTGGGGGATCTGCACACTGAGGTAATATGGGCTGAGGTTAGAAATAGGAAAGGAGCGGTCACGTTGTTAGGAGTTTACTACAGGCCCCCAAATAGTAATAGAGATGTGGAGGAAGAAATTGCTAAGCAGATTATGGATATGTGTGGGGGTCACAGGGTAGTTGTCATGGGGGACTTTAACTTTCCAAATATTGATTGGAACCTTTGTAGGTCAAATAGCTCGGATGGGGAAGTTTTTGTGCAGTGTGTGCAGGAGGGTTTCCTGACACAATTTGTGGATAGGCCGACAAGAGGTGAGGCCACATTGGATTTGGTACTGGGAAATGGACCGGGCCAAGTGTTAGATTTGGTTGTGGGAGAGCACTTTGGAGATAGTGACCACAATTCGGTTTCTTTTGTTATTGCAATGGAGAGGGATAGGCAGGGCAAGGTTTACAATTGGGGGAGAGGTAATTATGATGCGATTAAGCAAGAATTAGGGCGCATAAGTTGGGAAGAGAAACTGTCAGGGAAAGGCATTAATGAAAAGTGGAACTTTTTCAAGGAACAAATACTGGGTATCCTTGATAGGTACGTCCCTGTCAGGCAGAGAGGAAATGGCCGAGTGAGGGAACCATAGTTCACGAAAGAGGTGAAATGTCTTGTGAAAAGGAAGAGGGAAGCTTATGTAGGGATGAGGAAACAAGGTTCAGATGGCTTGATTGAGGGTTACAAGTTAGCAAGGAATGAGCTGAAAAAGGGGCTTAGGAGAGCTAGGAGGGGACATAAGAAGTCCTTGGCGGGTCGGATCAAGGAAAACCCCAAGGCTTTTTACTCTTATGTGAGGAATAAAAGAATGACCAGGGTGAGGTTAGGGCCGGTCAAGGACAGTAGTGGGAACTTGTGTATGGAGTCAGTAGAGATAGGCGAGGTGATGAATAAATACTTTTCTTCAGTGTTCACCAAGGAGAGGGGCCATGTTTTTGAGGAAGAGAAGGTGTTACAGGATAATAGGCTGGAGGAAATAGTTGTTCGGAGGGAGGATGTACTGGCAGTATTGAATAAACTGAAGGTCGATAAGTCCCCTGGGCCTGATGAAATATATCCTAGGATTCTTTGGGAGGCAAGGGATGAGATTGCAGAGCCTTTGGCTTTGATCTTTGGGTCCTCGCTGTCCACGGGGGTGGTGCCAGAGGACTGGAGAATGGCAAATGTTGTTCCTCTGTTTAAGAAAGGGAATAGAAATGACCCTGGTAATTATAGACCTGTTAGTCTTACTTCGGTGGTTGGTAAATTGATGGAAAAGGTCCTTAGGGATGGGATTTACGACCATTTAGAAAGATGCGGATTAATCCGGGATAGTCAGCACGGATTCGTGAAGGGCAAGTCGTGCCTCACAAATTTGATTGAATTTTTTGAGGAGGTAACTAAGTGTGTTGATGAAGGTAGGGCAGTTGATGTCATATACATGGATTTTAGTAAGGCGTTTGATAAGGTCCCCATGGTCGGCTTATGATGAAAGTGAAGTGGTGTGGGATAGAGGGAAAGTTGGCCGATTGGATAGGTAAATGGCTGTCTGATCAAAGACAGAGGGTGGTGGTGGATGGAAAATTTTCGGATTGGAGGCAGGTTGCTAGTGGAGTGCCACAGGGATCAGTGCTTGGTCCTCTGCTCTTTGTGATTTTTATTAATGACTTAGAGGAGGGGGCTGAAGGGTGGATCAGTAAATTTGCTGATGACACCAAGATCGGTGGAGTAGTGGATGAGGTGGAGGGCTGTTGTAGGCTGCAAAGAGACATAGATAGGATGCAAAGCTGGGTTGAAAAATGGCAAATGGAGTTCAACCCTGATAAATGTGAGGTGATTCATTTTGGTAGGACTAATTTAAATGTGGATTACAGGGTCAAAGGTAGGGTTCTGAAGACTGTGGAGGAAGAGAGAGATCTTGGGGTCCATATCCACAGATCTCTAAAGGTTGCTACTCAAGTGGATAGAGCTGTGAAGAAGGCCTATAGTGTGTTAGCTTTTATTAACAGGGGGTTGGAGTTTAAGAGCCGTGGGGTTATGCTGCAACTGTACAGGATCTTGGTGAGACCACATTTGGAATATTGTGTGCAGTTCTGGTCACCTCACTATAAGAAGGATGTGGAAGCACTGGAAAGAGTGCAGAGGAGATTTACCAGGATGCTGCCTGGTTTGGAGGGTAGGTCTTATGAGGAAAGGTTGAGGGAGCTAGGGATGTTCTCTCTGGAGCGGAGGCGGCTGAGGGGAGATTTAATAGAGGTTTATAAAATGATGAAGGGGAAAGATATAGTGAATGTTCAAAGACTATTTCCTCGGGTGGATGGAGCTATTACAAGGGGGCATAACTATAGGTTTCGTGGTGGGAGATATAGGAAGGATATCAGAGGTAGGTTCTTTACGCAGAGAGTGGTTGGGGTGTGGAATGGACTGCCTGCAGTGATAGTGGAGTCAGACACTTTAGGAACATTTAAGCGGTTATTGGATAGGCACATGGAGCACACCAGGATGATAGGGAGTGGGATAGCTTGATCTTGGTTTCAGATAAAGCTCGGCACAACATCGTGGGCTGAAGGGCCTGTTCTGTGCTGTACTGTTCTATGTTCTATGTTCAGTGTTTTGGCATCAATTACTTCCTGTGGTAATGAATTCCACAGACTCACCACTCTTTGGGTGAAGAAATGTCTCCTCACCTCCGTCCTAAATGGTCTACCCTGAATCCTCAGGCTGTGACCCCTGGTTCTGGACTCTCCCACCATCGGGAACATGCTCCCTGCATCTACCCTGTCTATAGTCCTGTTAGAATTTTATAAGCGTCTATGAGGTCTCCCCTCATTCATCTAAACTCCAGCGAAAACAATCCTTACCTAGTCAATCTTTCCTCACACATCAGTCCTGCCATCCCTGGAATCAGCCTGGTGAACCTTCATTGCACTCCCTCAAGAGCAAGAATATCCTTCCTCAGAAAAGGAGACCAAAACTGCACACAATACTCTAGGTGTGGCCTCACCAAGGCCCTGTATAATTGCAAAAACACATCCCTGCTCCTGTACTCAAAACCTCTCGCAATGAAGGCCAACATACCATTTGCCTTCTTTACCGCCTGCTGCACCTGCATGCTTAACTTCAGTGATTGGTGCACAAAGAGACCCAGGTTCTGCTGCACACTCCTCTCTCCCAATTTACAGCCATTCAGGTAGTAATCTGCCCTCTTGTTTTTGCTTCCAAAGTGAATAACCTCACATTTATCCAAATTATTCTGTACATCTGTATAGTACAGTTCATCTGCACTATCCGCTTATTTCTGTGCTTGCTGGCACGTGGCACTGGGAGTAATCCCGAGATTTCAATGAGAGAGGTCTTGCTTTTTATTCTACTGCCTAACTCCCTGAATTCTTGATGCAAGACCTCATCTCTCTTTCTATGTCATTGGTACCAACATGTACCAGGACGTCTGCCTCATCACTCTCCTCATTCAGAATACCCTGCAGCCGTTCAGTGACATCCCGGACCCTGGCACCAGGGAAAGAACATACCATTCTGGAGTCACTTTGTACCCTTGAGTATAGAATTCCCTTTTACTATTGCTCTGCCTTTCTTTCCCCCTCCTGTACAGAGAGACTTGTGGTGCCAGAAGCTTGACTCTGCCTGCATTCTCTGGAGGAACCAGCGCCTTCATCAGCCTCCAAAATAGAATACCAATTTGCGAGTGAGACCCAATGGGACTCCTGAACTACCTGGCTATATCTCTTGGACAACCTGGTGGTCACCAATTCCTTTCCTTCCTCAAGTCCCTTCAACTGCGGTGTGACCAGCTCCCTAAATGTGCTATCCACAATAATATTTGACAATGAGCCACATAGAGATCTTAGAACAGGTGATCAAAACTTAGTGGGAGACTGAGTTTTAGAAGGGTCTGATAGGGGGAGTCAGGTGGAGAGATTTAAGGCGAGAATTTCAGTGGCTGAAGGAAAAGTAATCAATCGTGGTGTGAATAAAAACCAGAGAGGCCACAGATATTTCAGAGGGTTGTAGGGCTAGACGGCGTTACAGAAATAGAGAAGGACAAGTCCACAGGGGAGTTTGAACATCTCCCCCTCCTTAAAACTCAACATTTTGACCAAGTTTCTAGTCACAGCCCCCTCCTCAATAACCTGAGGAGCAATTGCAACTTTGTGACTATGTTAAAAGCAAGCTGATTCAAGGTGAGGAGGAAGGCAAGGTGGCGGCAGGGTTGGGGGACGAGAGTGGGGTAAGCGGGTAAAGCATTATTGTCCAGGACCAATGTCTCCTTGTTATTTTTAAATTAGCTTTGTTGTGACAAGCTCCATTTTCTGGGGATTATTTCTACCATGCGAGTGAGCAGTGGGATTCAATTTTCATACCTCATAGTGATTGCGGAAGTGACAGACACGGACATGCTCATCCATATATGTGTAGCCAAAGTTCTCTCGCAGCCAGCTGATGTCACACCAGTAAAAGTCCCACTCCCCTTCACTGTCGACAAAGGAGAGTGGAGTGAGAGGCAGGATGTGGACAGTAACAGAGTATAAACACAGACCTAAACAACTGCCCATAAAATATAGAATCCCTACAGTGCAGAAAGAGGCCATTCAGCCCATTGAACCTGCTCTGACAACATTCCCAGCCAGGCCCTATCTCCGTAACTCCACGTATTTACTCTGCTAATTAATCTCCCTGCTATTAAGGGCCAATTTAGCATGACCAATCAACCTAACTCTCTCCCCAGCTTTGGACTGTGGGAGAAAACTGGAGCAGCCAGAGGAAACCCACGCAGACACGAGGAGAACGTGCAAACTCCACACAGTTACCCGAGAGTGGAATTGAACCCGGGCCCCTAGTGCGGTGAGGATGCAGTGCTAACCACTGTGCCACCCATTGTTGTGGATCACCGTTTCATTAAACAGGACAGAGAGAGGATTCACGGGTACACAACTAACTAAACTGGATGGATCCAGACAGCTCAGACTTAATCTGAAAGTCTCGGCTATATGTCTCTGTTCTTTGAGCAGAGATTTTCACTTGAGAGAAGAGAATGTTTAGAGGAATTTAGAGATCCCTTCAAAATTATATCGGGGCCAAAGCGAGGCTCTGTATCACCATTTTATTTTTAACTTTTATGTGGTTTCCTAACACTCCACAAGGTTTGCACACATTCTGCTAGGTACTGTGCAGGATGCCGCCTTGTTAAATGGATTTGTACACACACACCTAACAACTGGATAATCAGAGTGCTGATTCGACATCAGCAGTCAATTTTAGTCGTCATGCTCCAGTCTATACCATCTCAAATATATTTAGCTGAACACATGAAGGACTGCTCATTCTCCCTCTCACCAGCTCTACTTAAAGGATGGTTTGAGTTATAAAGAGAGGCTGGATAGACTGGGACTTTTTTCTCTGGAGCGTAGGAGGCTGAGGGGTGATCTTACAGAGGTCTATAAAATAATGAGGGGCACAGGTCAGCTAGAAAGTCAATATCTTTTCCCAAAGGTAGATGAGTCTAAAACCAGAGGACATAGTTTTAAGGTGAGAGGGGAGAGATACAGAAGTGTCCAGAGGGGCAATTTCTTCACACAGAGGGTGGTGAGTGTCTGGAACAAGCTGCCAGAGGTAGTAGTAGAGGCGGGTACAATTTTATCTTTTAAAAAGCATTTACACAGTTACATGGGTACGATGGGTATAGAGGGATATGGGCCAAATGCGGGCAATTGGGACTAGCTTAGGGGTTTAAAAAAAAGGGCGACATGAATAAGTTGGGCCGAAGGGCCTGTTTCCATGCTGTAAACCTCTATGACTCTATGAATCAGGAGCTCTTCTGCTCCTTCTTAGTCCCTCAGGAACAAGGGTGACTTGTTTCAACAGCAGTTCTAGGGGTTCTAAGGTAGCTGATAAGTCTAATGTGTGATCTGTGAATTCTGCCACAGGACAGGTGGTGCTTGGAGGGCTGGGTAGATAGTTGTTTGGAAGTTTATGTCCTCCTCCAACACCTCTATTTCATCTCTATATGTTCCTAATGGAGTCTCTCACAGCATCTTCCCCAATAAACCATTTTGGATGATCACAAGCCAAGGAACTCTCTGGCGGGGAGGGGGAGGGGGGGGTCGGGGGATTGTCAGTCATGGCCGAGTTTTGAGTGGAACAGTTGCTTTGGGAGTCTGGTGCCAGGTGTGGGAATGAGGTGTCCTGCCCAACAGTGCTGGTTTTCATCATGAACTATTTACATGTTAGTGGCAGGATTATTTCTCTGACTTCTTGAGCAATTGGACATGTTCCTGGAGCATTCCTGTATTTGGCTATATTTTTTGTAGGCTACAGGCAGTGGTCTGACTGGTGATAAAGCAGCTGCGAATTCACTTAAAATCTTGTGCTGCAACAAGTTGTTTACTGATAATGGATGGTCTGGCAGGGCTTCCTTGGGAATTGAGACACAGTTAGACAGAGTATGATAGACTGCTGGAGGAGGGAGGAAGGAGGAGGTGGGGGTGAGAAGAGCTCTCAACAGGAGGCCATACACACACACACACAGGGTCTTTGGGATTGAAGTGGTTGTGACTGAAATTTTCCAACTGTTACAGCCACAGTGGCAACTTCAAGGGAGAGTAACGGTGTATTGCCTGGGGCTGTTAAGATGACTGAGGCTCTAACTTTCAGAAACATGGCTTCTTCCAGGCTGCTGCTGTGTACTGCTGCATAAGGGAGGTCACTGAGGCTAATTATACACTGAGAGGCAGCTTCATCCCATCAAAGTAAGAAGTCTAATGATAACCATGAAACCATTGTCAATTGTCATAAAAACCCACCTTGTTCACTCATGTCCTTTAAGAAAGGAAGTCTGCCATCCTTACCTGGTCTGGCCCAAATGTGACTCCAGAGCCATAGCTCCATAGGTAGTACATCTCATTTGTATGCCTGACACCCTGTAAATGAATTTAAAATAAACTTCCATTTCCTGTACAGCTCTGGAGGAGTCCCACACTACTGAGGGTATTCAGATCCCCTGCATGCTACACAGTGTAGCCAATATGAGACTACCAATCAGGAAGAAGCTGAGAATCAGAAGAACAAGCAAGATTTCACCTCTGCCTTAATCCTCATAGCTTCAGATTCTGAACTCTTGGTTTCAAATGTTAGAATAAGTGACAGTGACTGTTCATCTTCACTGTATTCTTCCTCTTCCTCCTGTAATGGTGAAGGTTCCAGTTCTTGGCTACCTAAACTGAGAAAGGGGCAAGACCTGGGTTGTGATGAAGAGACAGGAGAAAGTATAGGCTTATGCCATCCACAGTTTGCAAGTCAGAAGCAATTGATGGATGTGAGGTAAGTTGAATGACTTGAAAGTGAGTATTGATCTAGCACACTACTTCAAATTTGAAAAGCACACCGTCCTCCTTCACTACTTCCTCTTACCTCCTGTTACGCACCATCTTTTCCTGTTTAAAAAAAAGAGTAACTATCCTGAAATAAGCTTAGATCATCCAGCTGCACTGGAACATGTGCCAATGTATTCAAACGGTGAGATGTGAGTACGAGACTTGCAATAAGGTGTGAGGGTGGCATAAAGCATATGAATGTTAGAATTGAGACCAGGTTAATAGAGATACGTGGTAGGCGAGTGATATATTGGTATGGTGAAGTGAGAAGTAAGGGCAATCATATGGTTATGATGTGGAGATGCCGGCGTTGGACTGGGGTAAACACAGTAAGAGTTTTAACAATACCAGGTTATCAGATCTGCTATCAGATATCCGCTCCAGCTGACGAAGGAGCAGGGCTCCGAAAGCTAATGGCATTTGCTACCAAATAAACCTGTTGGACTTTAACCTGGTGTTGTTAAAACTCTTACAATCATATAGTGGGCAGTCACTCATTCACATTCTCTCACATCTTCACACATTCTTGGTACACATGCTCTCAAATATTTTGATTTGATTTGATTTATTATTGTCATGTATTAGCGGCACGGTAGCACAGTGGTCAGCACTGCTGCTTCACAGCTCCAGGGACCTGGGTTCGATTCCCGGCTTGGGTCGCTGTCTGTGTGGAGTTTGCGCATTCTCCTCGTGTCTGCGTGGGTTTCCTCCGGGTGCTCCGGTTTCCTCCCACAGTCCAAAGATGTGCGGGTTAGGTTGATTGGCCATGCTAAAATTGCCCCTTAGTGTTATGAGATGCGTAGGTTAGAGGGATTAGTGGGTAAATATGTAGGGATATGGGGGTAGGGCCTGGGTGGGATTGTGGTCGGTGCAGACTCGATGGGCCGAATGGCCTCCTTCTGTACTGTAGGGTTTCTATTTCTATTTCTATTAACATTCGATGAAAAGTATTGTTTCTTGCGCGCTATACAGACAAACCTTACCGTTCATAGAGAAGGAAACGAGAGAGTGCAGAATGTAGTATTACAGTCATAGCTAGGGTGGAGAGAAAGATTAACTTAATGCAAGGTAAGTCCATTCAAAAGTCTGACAGCAGCAAGGAACAAGCTGTTCTCGAGTTGGTTGGTACGTGACCTCAGACTTTTGTATCTTTTTCCCGATGGACCAAGGTGGAAGAGAGAATGTCCGGGTGCGAGGGGTCCTTAATTATGCTGGCTGCTTTGCCAAGGCAGCAGGAAATGTAGACAGAGTCAATGGATGGGAAACTGCTTTGCTTGATGGATTGGGCTACATTCAAGACCTTTTGTAGTTCCTTGCGGTCTTGAGCAGAGCAGGAGCCATACCAAGTGGTGATACAACCAGAAAGAATGCTTTCTATGGTGCATCTGTAAAAGTGTTGAAAAGAATCGTAGCTGTAATGCCAAATTTCCTGAGACTTCTGAGAAAGTAGAGGTGTTGGTGGGCTTTCTTAACTATATTGCCGGCATGGGGGGACCAGGACAGGTTGTTGGTGATCTGGACACCCAAAAACCTCAAGCTCCCGACCTTTCTACTTTGTCCCTGTTGATGTAGACAGGGGCATGTTCTCCTTTACGCTTCCTGAAGTTGATGACAATCTCGTTCGTTTTGTTGACATTGAGGGAGAGATTATTGTTGCCGCACCAGTTCACCAGATTCTCTATCTCATTCCTGTACTCTGTCTCGTAATTGTATGAGTTCCGACCCACTACAGTGGTGTCCTCAGCAAACTTGAAAATCGAATTGGAGGGGAATCTGGCCACACAGTCATAGGTGTATAAGGATTATAGTAGGGGGCTGAGAACACAGCCTTGTGGGGCACCGGTGTTGAGGATGATCGTGGAGGAGGTGTTGTTGCCTATCCTTACTGATTGTGATCTGTGAGTTAAGAAGTTCAGGATCCAGTCGCAGAGGGAGGTGCCGAGGCCCAGGCCACGGAGTTTGGAGATGAGTTTCATGGGAATAATGGTGTTGAAGGCTGTGCTGTATTCAATAAATAGGAGTCTGACATAGGTGTCCTTGCTGTCTAGGTGTTCCAGGGTTGAGTGCAGGGCCAGGGAGATGGCGTTTGCTGTGGACCTGTTGCGGCGATAGGCAAACTGTAGTGGATCCATGGATCCAGGTAGTCCGGGAGGCTGGAATTGATTTGTGCCATGAATAACCTTTCGAAGCACTTCATAATGATGAATGCCAGAACCACCGGCTGATAGTTTTTTCTTCGATACCGGGATGATGGTCACCTTCCTGAAGCAGATAGGGGCCTCAGGTTGTTGTAAAGAGCGGTTGAAGATGTCTGCAAATACTCCCGCCAGCTGATCCACACAGGATCTGAGTGCTTGTCCGGGTACCCCATCCGGACCAGTCGTTTTCCGTGGGTTGACCTTCGAGAAAGCTGCTCTGACATCTGCAATGGTGACCCCAGATACAGGTTCATCCAGGGCTTCCAGGGTGGAGGGCATACTCTCACTGACCTCTTGCTCAAAACGGGCGTAGAATGCATTGAGCTCATCAGGGAGGGGTGCGTTGGAGCCGGCGATTTTACATGCCTTCATCTTGCAGCCTGTTATGTCTTGTAGACCTTGCCATAGTCGGCGGGGGTCAGTGTGGCTCGGCTGGGAATCTAGCTTGGTCTGGTACTGTCTTTTGGCATCTTTGATGGGTCTCCTTAGATCGTATCTGGCTTTCTTGTATAGGTCAGTGTCGCCTGACTTGAACGCCTCAGACCTGGACTTCAGCAAGCAGTGGATATCCCTGTTCATCCATGGTTTCCTGTTGGGGAACACACGGATTTGCTTCTTCGGCACACAGTCTTCGGCACACACTTGCTATGAAGTCAGTTACTGTAGTGGCGTACTCATTCAGGCTGGTCGCAGAGTTTTTAAATACTGACCAGTCCACTGACTCCAAGCAGATCTCCAGTAGGAGATCATCCGATTCCTCAGACCAACATTGCATGACTTTCTTTGATGGATTCTCCCACTTCAGTTTTTGCTGGGAGCAGCACAGCCTTGTGGTCTGATTTGCCAAAGTGTGGGCAGCTGATAGAGCAGTAGGCATGTTTGATATTTGTGTAGCAGTGGTCTACGATGTTTGGGCCTCTGGTGGAACAGGAGATGTGTTGGTGGTAACTTGGTATATGCTCTTGAGCTTGGCCTGTTTGAAGTCCCCGGCCACAATGAACAAGGTCTCAGGATGTTTCATCTCAAGGCTATTCGTAGTGGTGTATATTTCATCGAGTGCGATCTTCCCATCCGCATGGGGTGGGATGTAAACTGCCATCAGGATAACGGAGGTGAACTCCTGTGGAAGGTAGTAGAGGTGGCATTTTAGTGTCAGCTATTCTAGGTCTGAGCAGCAGAAAGTTGCTAGTGTTGCTACGTCTAGGTGTTGATTAGGAAGCAGACCCCACCCTCCCTAGCCTTGCCTGAGGCCGCTGTGCGGTCCATTCGATGGATTGAGAAGCCCTCTGGTTGTAGAGCACTGTCCAGTGAAGCAGGAGTGAGCCATGTCTCCGTGAAACAGAGCACACAGCAGTCCCTCAGTTCTATGATGGAATCTATCCAAGGCTGCTCAGGGAGACGAGAGATGAAATTGCTGGGCCTCTGACGCAAATCTTTGTCTCATCACTGGACACAGGTGAGGTCCCAGAGGATTGGAGGATAGCTAATGTGGTCCCGTTATTTAAGAAGGGTAGGAAGGATAACCTGGGAAATTATAGGCTGGTGAGCTTGACGTCTGTGGTCGGGATGTTGTTGGAGAGGATTCTTAGAGATAGGATGTATGCGCATTTAGAAAGGAATAAACTCATCAACGATGAGGCGGCACGGTAGCACAGTGGTTAGCACTGCTGCTTCACAGCTCCAGGGTCCCGGGTTCGATTCCCGGCTCGGTTCACTGTCTGTGTGGAGTTTGCACATTCTCCTCGTGTCTGTGTGGGTTTCCTCCAGGTGCTCCGGTTTCCTCCCACAGTCCAAAGATGTGCGAGTTAGGTTGATTGGTCAGGTTAAAAATTGCCCCTTCGAGTCCTGAGGTGTGTAGGTTAGAGGGATTAGCGGGTAAATATGTGGGGGTAGGGCCTGGGTGGGATTGTGGTCGGTGCAGGCTCGATGGGCCGAATGGCCTCCTTCTGCACTGTAGGGTTTCTTTCTTTCTCTTTCTATGATAGTCAGCATGGTTTTGTGAGAGGGAGGTCATGCCTCACTAACCTGGTGGAGTTTTTTGAAGAAGTGACTAGAATGGTTGACGAGGGAAGGGCCGTGGATGTCGTCTATATGGACTTTAGTAAAGCGTTTGACAAAGTCCCTCATGGTAGGTTGGTGCAAAAAGTTGGATCTCATGGGATAAAGGGGGAGGTGGCTAGATGGGTGGAGAACTGGCTTGGTCACAGAAGACAGAGGGTGGTAGTAGTGGAAGGATCTTTTTCCAGCTGGATGCCTGTGACTAGTGGTGTTCCGCAGGGCTCTGTATTGGGACCTCTGCTGTTTGTGATTTATATAAACGATCTGGAAGAAGGTGTAACTGGGGTGATCAGTAAGTTTGCGGACGACATGAAAATGGCAGGACTTGCAGATAGTGAGGAGCATTGTCAGAAGCTACAGAAGGATATAGATAGGCTGGAAATTTGGGCAAAGAAATGGCAGATGGAGTTCAATCCAGATAAATGCGAAGTGATGCATTTTGGTAGAAATAATGTAGGGAGGAGCTATACGATAAATGGCAGAACCATAAAGGGTGTAGATACGCAGAGGGACCTGGGTGTGCAAGTCCACAGTTCCTTGAAGGTGACGGCACAGGTGGAGAAGGTAGTGAAGAAGGCATATGGCATGCTTGCCTTTATAGGGCGGGGCATAGAGTATAAAAATTGGGGTCTGATGTTGCGGTTGTATAGAACGTTGGTTCGGCCGCATTTGGAATACTGCGTCCAGTTCTGGTCGCCACACTACCAGAAGGACGTGGAGGCTTTAGAGAGAGTGCAGAGGAGGTTTACCAGGATGTTACCTGGTATGGAAGGGCTTAGTTATGAGGAGAGATTGGGTAAACTGGGGTTGTTCTCACTGGAAAGACGGAGGATGAGGGGTGACCTAATAGAGGTGTATAAAATTATGAAAGGCATAGATAGAGTG
Source organism: Mustelus asterias (assembly GCF_964213995.1). Classification (NCBI taxonomy): domain Eukaryota; kingdom Metazoa; phylum Chordata; class Chondrichthyes; order Carcharhiniformes; family Triakidae; genus Mustelus; species Mustelus asterias. The sequence goes on along the minus strand of NC_135820.1, from coordinate 22,005,130 downwards.
AACGGTGGGAAGCTTTTTCCCAGGTCGGTGGTGATGTTCACGAGGAGTCATAGGTTCAAGGTGAGGGGGCGGGGGGGGGAGGTTTAACACGGATATCAGAAGGACGTATTTTACGTGGAGGTCTGGGATGCGCTGCCGGGCAACGTGGTGGAGGCGGACACACTGGGAACATTTAAGACTTATCTAGATAGCCACATGAACGGGGTGGGAATGGAGGGATACAAAAGAATGGTCTAGTTTGGACCAGGGAGTGGCGCGGGCTTGGAGGGCCGAAGGGCCTGTTCCTGTGCTGTATTGTTCTTTGTTCTCTTTGGAAAGTGAGAGTGGCTCTAAGTTCGTCTAGCTTGTTTTCCAGAGATTGAATATTTGCAAGCAGTAAGCTGGGGAGGGGACCTTGGGACCGCGTTGTTTCACTCTCATCTGCAGGCCTGCATGTTTTCCACGCTTCTTGGAGTGTCTGCTTCTTTTTGAGCTTGGGAGACAGTGAGAGTGGTTTGCGGTGTTAAGGGTATGGGGTTGTGTCCAATGAGATTCTTCCCTCTGGTCGGTGTGTGGATGGAGGATTTGTTGCCTTGCTTGCAGTTCCTGTGTCGGTAGATTGGTCTGTGCGGTCGGGTGTTCCGGTTCCTCTTAATAGTCCTCTAAATAGTCCTGTGGAGGGCATTCATCTCAATAGTCACACATTCTTGGTGTATATGCTCTCAAATGATCATACATTCTTAGTACACACACAGCTTTACTCACTCGTTTCACGCATTCGCACACATTCTCTCACTGTTGGTCCATGCTCTCTTATGCCTTCACTCACTCATTAAATCTGTCACAACTGATTCCTCTCTTTGATGGATTAGTAAGGAAAAGGTATTAGGTCAGTTACGATGTAAATGAATAACAGAAGCAAGGAGCTGAATGGCTTTCTTCTGTTTCTCTCTTCCTAAAACTCCAACACAGTGCTATTAGAATTCCTTTCAGCTGAAAGGCCTTGGGTGGGATAGTTGTTGGTGCAGACTCAACAGGCTGAATGACTTCCTCCTGCACTGTAAGGGTTCTATGATTCTATAATATAATGGAACAGACCTCACAGCTGGAGTGTATTTTAATGGTGAGGGGTGTTTGTGATAAGGAATGAAACACTATCTTTCTGGGGCAGCCAGCACTCTCAGGATAGCCGCAGTTCAGATCTTCATTCTGTAGTCTGTGTGTTATCTGGAAGGCCGTGTTACAGTATTAACAATGGTTTCATAATTTCATAATGATTGTTCCACAGGAGCAGGCTGAGGGTAAGGGAGCTTGTTTGTGCACTAATTTATTTATTTATTTTTCAGTTAAATTTGTGAAAAAAATCGGAGGTTTTTTTTCAAAACAGGAAGTAGGCCCAGCAGCAGCCTGGGAAGGTTTTGGAGGGTTTAAAAGTAGGCCGCATCTTTGAGCGGGCAGCATCGTTAGCGGGCAGCAGAGTGAGCAGGGGGCAGAGTGAGAGCTGAAGGGCTTTGGCTCAAAACAGGCAGAGGCGAGAGTAAGTTTTTACTTTCCCAGAAAGTTTATTCTTGTTTTTCCCCAGACTAAAAAAAAATGCCAGGCAGGATGTTGGAATGCTCCTCTTGCAGGATGTGGGAGATCAGGGAGACCTCCGGTATCCCTGACGACAGCACCTGCAAAAGATGCATTCAGCTGCAGCTGCTAGCAAAGCGTGTTAGGGAACTGGAGAAGGAGCTTGATGACCTCCATCTAATTCGGGAGAATGAGAAGTATATAGACAGTAGCTTTAGGGAGATAGTTACACCTAAGCAGCAGAGCACAGGAAATTGGGTTACTGTAAGGAGAGGAAATGGCAGTGTGAAAGGACAGGCAGAGCAGGGTTCCCCTGTGGCCATACCCCTCCACAACAGGTATACTGAATTGGATACTGTTGTGGGAGATGCTTTACCTGGGACAAGCTGCAACAGCCGGAACTCTGATACTGCGTCTGGTTCTACAGCGCAAAAGGGTGGGATGAAGAAGAGGAGAGCAGTAGTGATAGGGGACTCGATGGTCAGAGGTACAGACCGGAGGTTCTGTGGTCGGGACAGAGACTCCCGCATGGTTTGTTGCCTCCCAGGTGCCAAGGTCAGCGATGTCTCTGATCGCGTGCACAGCGTTCTAAAGTGGGAAGGTGATCAACCAGATGTTGTGGTACACGTCGGTACCAATGACGTGGGAAGGAAGAGTGAGGAGGTCCGAAAGAGTGAGTACAAAGAGCTTGGAAGGAAGTTAAAAAGCAGGACCCCGAGGGTAGTAATGTCAGGATTGCTACCTGAGCCACATGCCAGTGAGGGCAGGAGTAGGATGCTTGGGCGGATAAACACATGGCTCAGGAACTGGTGCAGGGGACAGGGTTTCCAATTCTTGGATCATTGGGACCTCTTTTGGGGCAGGTGGGACCTGTACAAGAGAGACGGGTTACACCTAAACTACAAGGGGACCAATATACTTGCAGGGAGATTTGCTAGTGTTATTGGGGAGCGTTTAAACTAGATTTGTAGGGGGATGGGAAGCAGAGTGCCAGAGCAGATAGTGGAGCAGGGGTAAAAAGACAGGTTAGTTCAAGCAAAATCACAAATGGAAGGGTAGAGTGTGGTGGAAATAATTTTTTGAGGTGTGTCTATTTCAATGCCAGGAGTATTGTGGGGAAGGCAGATGAGCTGAAGGCGTGGATAGACACGTGGAAATATGACATTATAGCCATTAGTGAAACTTGGCTACAGGAGGGGCAGGACTGGCAGCTCAATGTTCCAGGGTTCCAATGTTTCAGGCGGGATAGAGGCAGAGGGATAAAAGGTGGGGGGGTGGCATTGTTGGTCAGGGAAAATGTTACAGCGGTACTCAGGCAGGATAGATTAGGGAGCTTGTCTACAGAGGCCCTATGGGTGGAGCTGAGAAACAGGAAAGGTATGACCACATTAATGGGCTTGTATTATAGACCACCCAATAGTCAGCGAGAATTGGAGGAGCAAATCAGTGGAGAGATAGCTGACAACTGCAAGAAACACAAAGTTGTGATAGTAGGGGATTTCAATTTTCCACATATAGATTGGGACTCGCATACTGTTAAAGGTTTAGACGGGGTAGAGTTTGTAAAATGTGTTCAGGAGAATTTTCTACATCAGTATATAGAGGTGCCAACTAGAGAGGATGCGATATTGGATCTCCTATTGGGAAATGAGTTAGGGCAGGTGATGGATGTGAGTGTGAGGGAACACTTTGGATCCAGTGATCATAATGCCATTAGTTTCAACCTGATCGTGGATAAGGATAGATCTGGTCCTCGGGTTGAAGTTCTGAACTGGAAAAAGGCCAAATTTGATGAAATGAGAAGGGATCTGGGAAGTGTGGATTGGCACAGGCTGTTCTCTGGTAAGGATGTAAATGGAAAGTGGGAGGCCTTCAAAGGAGAAATTTTGAGAGTGCAGAGTTTGTATGTTCCTGTCAGGATTAAAGGCAAAGTAAATAGGAATAAGGAACCTTGGTTCTCGAGGGAGATTGTAACACTGATTAAGAGGAAGAGAGAGTTGTATGAAATGTACAGGCAGCAAGGAACACATCAGATGCTCGAGGAGTATAAAAAGTGCAAGAAGCTACTTAAGAGGGAAATCAGGAGGGCTAAAAGAAGACATGAGGTTGCTTTGGCAGACAGAGTGAAGGAAAATCCAAAGAGCTTCTATAGGTATGTTAGGAGCAAAAGGATAGTGAGGGATAAAATTGGTCCTCTTGAAGACCAGAGTGGTAGACTGTGTATGGAACCAAAAGAGATGGGGGAGATGCTAAATGGTTTTTTTGCATCCGTATTTACTGAGGAAACGGGCATGGAGTCTACGGAAATAGGGCAAACTGGTAGGGAGGCCATGGAACCTTTACAGATTAAAGGGGAGGAGGTGCTCGCTGTCTTGAGGCAAATCAGAGTGGATAAATCCCCAGGACCGGACAGGGTATTCCCACGGACCTTGAGGGAAGCTAGTGTTGAACTTGCAGGGGCCCTGGCAGACATATTTAAAATGTCAGTATTCACGGGGGAGGTGCCGGATGATTGGAGGGTGGCTCATGTTGTTCCGTTGTTTAAAAAAGGTTCCAAAAGAAATCCGGGAAATTATCGGCCAGTAAGTTTGACGTCGGTGGTGGGCAAGTTATTGGAAGGTGTGATAAAGGATAGGATCTACAAATATTTGGATAGACAGGGACTTATTAGGGAGAGTCAACATGGCTTTGTGCGTGGTAGGTCATGTTTGACCAATCTATTAGAGTTTTTCGAGGAGGTTACCAGGAAAGTGGATGAAGGGAAGGCGGTGGATGTTGTCTACCTGGATTTCAGCAAGGCCTTTGACAAGGTCCCTCATGGGAGGTTAGTTAGGAAGGTTCAGTCGCTAGGTATACATGGGGAGGTAGTAAATTGGATAAGACACTGGCTCAATGGAAGGAGCCAGAGAGTGGTTGTGGAGGATTGCTTCTCTGAGTGGAGGCCTGTGACTAGTCGTGTGCTGCAGGGATCGGTGTTGGGTCCATTGTTGTTTGTCATCTATATCAATGATCTGGATGATAATGTGGTAAAGTGGATCAGCAAGTTTGCTGATGATACAAAGATTGGAGGTGTAGTGGACAGTGAGGAAGGTTTTCAAAGCTTGCAGAGGGATTTGGACCAACTAGAAAAATGGGCTGAAAAATGGCAAATGGAATTTAACGCAGACAAGTGTGAGATATTGCACTTTGGAAGGACAAACCAAAAAAGAACGTACAGGGTAAATGGTAGGACTCTGAAGAGTGCAGTTGAACAGAGGGATCTGGGAATACAGGTACAGAATTCCCTAAAAGTGACGTCACAGGTGGATAGGGTCGTAAAGAGTGCCTTTGGTACATTGGCCTTTATAAATCGGAGTATCGAGTATAAAAGTTGGAGTGTTATGGTAAGGTTATATAAGGCATTGGTGAGGCCGAATTTGGAGTATTGTGTACAGTTTTGGTCACCTAGTTACAGGAAGGATGTAAATAAGATTGAAAGAGTGCAGAGAAGGTTCACAAGGATGTTGCCGGGACTTGAGAAGCTGAGTTACAGAGAGAGATTGAATAGGTTGGGACTTTATTCCCTGGAGCGTAGAAGATTGAGGGGAGATTTGATAGAGGTGTATAAGATTTTGATGGGTATAGATAGAGTGAATGCAAGCAGGCTTTTTCCGCTGAGGCTCGGGGAGAAAAAAACCAGAGGGCACGGGTTAAGGGTGAAAGGAGAAAAGTTTAAAGGGAATATTAGGGGGGGCTTCTTCACGCAGAGAGTGGTGGGAGTGTGGAATGAGCTGCCAGATAAAGTGGTAAATGCGGGGTCACTTTTAACATTTAAGAAAAACTTGGACGGGTTCATGGATGAGAGGGGTGTGGAGGGATATGGTCCAAGTGCAGGTCAGTGGGACGAGGCACAAAATGGTTCGGCACAGACAAGAAGGGCCAAAAGGCCTGTTTCTGAGCTGTAATTTCTGAGCTGTATGGTTCTATAATCATCACTTGACTTTTAATTCCAAATGTTTTACTAAATTTAAACTCCACATGAAATCAAGAAATGGTAGAAAGCACTGGGTACTGCAAAGGCAATGGGCCCTGACAACATTCCAGTAATAGTACTGAAGACTTGCCGTGCCCCTAGCCAAGCTGCTCCAGTACAGCTACAACACTTGCATCTATCTGGCAATGTGGAAACTTGCCCAGGTATATCCTGTACACAAGAAACAAGACAATTTCAAACTGGCCAATTACTGCCCCATCAGTCAACTCTTGATCATCAGTAAAGTGATGAAAGGGGTCATCAAAGGCGCTGTCAAATGGTACTTTTACAGCAATAACCTCACGAATGCTCAGTTTGTGTTTTGCCAGGGTCTCTCAGCTCGTGACCTCATGATAGCCTTGGTTCAAACATGGACAAAAGAGCTGAATTCCAGAGATGGGGTGAGAGTGACTGCCCTTGACATCGATGCAGCATTTGACCGAGTATGGTATCAAGGAACATGAGTCAAATGGAATCGGGGGAAAGGTCTCAGCCGGTGGGAGTCATACCTGGCACAAAGGAAGATTCAATCCCTCCACTGATGCCCAGTAACAGCCGTGTGTACCATCTACAAGATGCACTGTAGGGGTTCACCAAGGTTCCTTAGGCAATACCTTCCAAACCGACAACCACTCCCACATGGAAGGACAACAGGCAGCGGATATCTGGGAACACCACCACCTGGAGATTCCCCTCTGAAGAAGGGAAAGGGTTAATGTTTTTTTTGTACTCAATGTATTTTGTACCTAAAAGGTTGAACTTTGTACCTGGAATGTATCACAAACATAACCCTTCCTTATGGCTAGTCTCCCCTTTGTTTATATTGCTCCTGGTAGTAGGATAAGCCATTTGTTCATGTCTTTCATCTTTAACTTTTAGTAGTATAAGCCATTTGTTCATGGTTCCCTTGCTTGTTTATATCATTCTGATAAAACAGACAGTTAAATGTAGATGTAGGGTTGTAAGTCTTACTTTTTCCGTAGGCTTGTGTATGATTTAAACAAAGGAAGCAGCTATCAAATGGTAGAGTGCGAGAATGGCTGTTTGAAGGAGGACTCCCGCTGGGACAGCTGCAATCGCACACAGTCACTTCAAAGGAAAGGCTGCGGGGAGAGCAGGGGACCAGAGGTGGCACCTTGACTGCAACGACCAGGAGAATTGTGCTTTATGACCCAAGGATACCAGATGGTCTCTAACCATGATCCAGAGACTATCAGAAGCTGTTAAAGGAACTATAATTTATGATCAAGGACTGTTAACTGGACTTTGCTTCATGACTTGTATTGGGAACCCTGATGTATGAAGGTCCACGCTTCTTGTGTTCAGAGAGAACTTTGGCTTCTGTTTTCAAGGGGTCAGGTTCTCCCTCAAGCTTGTGAGAATAAAGCCTGACTGTATTTTGACTCATACCAGCCTCAAGAGGTATATTTACCGACTTCACCCTCCAAGCCACTCACCACCCTGACAAAAATGACAGTGTTGAAGCCGGTGCAAAAAAACGGAATGCTTTGCACCAATGTCGCCGGCGTGTTTTTGGGCCGAATCTTACGGTTCATAAGCATTAATTTCTGTCCCCATGAGTTTCACGCCACTCCAGTGGTGTGTTCTCAATGATTTGCCTGCTGTGTAATGACCTAACATCTGCAAGCACTGGTGAGCCCCATATAAACGGCTCCCCAGCACTCCTACCACTTGTTCCACAATGACTGCAGGGGACGGCAGCCAAGGAGGCAGCACCGTGCTTTACAGAGGGAACTCTCACCACATGATTGACGGTGGAGCCGGGAAACCCTATACCCTTGCTTCAGAAGATGGCCTTCCATCTTCTGAAGCAAGGGTGATCACCTCTGCCTGGATGCAGTGGCAGTCCCAGTGAGAGCAAGTGCACTACAGAAAAGCCATGATGTTGGACTGGGATGGGCACAGTAAGAAGTCTCACAATACCAGGTTAAAGTCCAACAGGTTTATTTGTTATCACCAGCTTTCAGAGCGTTGCTCCTTCATCAGGTGAGTGGGAGCCTCCCCTTAGTACTCCTTAGTGTGTGCTAGCCATTCACCTGATGAAGGAGCAGCGCTCTGAAAGCTCGTGATACCAAATAAATCTGTTGGACTTTAACCTGGTATTGTGAGACTGCTTACTACAGAAAAGTAGTAAGAAGTTTAAAAACACCAGGTTAAAGTCCAACAGGTTTATTTGGTAACAAAAGCCACACAAGCTTTCGGAGCTCCAAGCCCCTTCTTCAGGTGAGTAGAAAAGGACAGGGCAGCAGTGTCGGAAGAAGATGAATGATCTTCTTTGCTCAGCCAGAGTAAATGAACCACCCCCAGTCTCCCACTGGACCCTCTTGCACCCCCCACCCTTTCTCTCACTCAGTCACCTTGGCCTCTGCCAACACCAGGGACCAGGTTCCCTCCTATCCCAACAATCATCATGTTCCCCCAGTAGCTGCTCTGCTCCTGACAATCCAGCTCCCACCCAAGCCCCACACCTGTCACACCCCATCTTAAATGTCCACTTTCCCATCTACTTGCTCCCTACCTAGGTCATTGCAGGACAAATTGAGCACACTGGTGTCAGCAGGCACAGCCAGCATGAGTCACGCCCGAGTTCTGCACCCTTACATGTTTCGAGGAGCGCGCCCTTGAGCTGACCAGGGACATGGAAGAGCGTATTTGTGCTGCTGGGGACGTAGAGGCAGCAGAGAAATTCAAGAATCCTCGCAAATGTGCTGTCATTCCTCAAGTCTCAAGTGAGTAAACAATGTTTCCTCTGTGTCCCCTGTAATGCACTGAAGATTAAGGAACGGTAGGCACTTAGTGGGCATGGGTGAATTGAGGCACTACCGAAGTAAAGTCACCATTTTGTTCTGGCTGTTTGTCAATAAATTGCACTTCGTTCACCCACAGAGTCTCCACCCTGTCTGTTCATGTCACCAAGCTTGGGGGTATCACCACACCCACCTAGTGCGTCATCCCTGTGGAGTGTGAGAATGATGTGGAGATGCCGACGTTGGACTGGGGTAAACACAGTAAGAGTTTTAACAACACCAGGTTAAAGTCCAACAGGTTTATTTGGTAGCAAATACCATTAAATAAACCTGTTGGACTTTAACCTGGTGTTGTTAAAACTCTTACTGAGTGTAAGAATGGCAGCGCTATGTCTCTCCCACCCTCTTGCCAACCTCCACTAAGGAAGGGCACCACTCGCAATATGAACTTGAAGGAGGATACGGGAAGCACTGCCTTCATACCAGCCTTCACAACCCATTTAGAGCAAGGGACAACCCGATATGAAGGGTTGAGGAGGCCTGTAAGTGACCCTCCCAACCACTCCCCCCGAACTGATGATTCTGGGACCCCCCCACACTTGCCCGAGTTGAACCTATTGTTGTGAAGTTAGTGTTTGTAAAATTATTTTTAAAATTGTAAAATGCTAAGAGTTGTAAAATTTCATGGTTCTCTTATAAAAGTGTTTTTTTGCTATGCTTAGAGAGTTAAAAGAGATGCAGGTGCAAATGCAGTACACAGAGAGCAGAGAGTGAAACGTTGTATTGCTAGCCTAGACAGTAGTGCTGCCAAGACAACAGGTTGTTTCTGAAGTTTTAACCAATCAGTTTAAACTAGGCATTTGAATAATTGCAGCCTATCAGATTTGAATTTGATGTTTTGGGAACCAGTAAACCAATCCTATTGTGGGGATTTTGGTATGCCATCAGGGGTATAACAGCCAGTGTCCAGCTCCAGAAAACCAGACAGCAACCGCCTCTTGATGCGCGATTAATTCACTCGGGAGATTGGATCGTACCCGGGAAATAAAGGCTTTTATTAGTAACAAGAATGGAGCATACTGCTTAACAATACAATCCCAGACTAAAGGGTCACCAGGCAGTGCAGTGACCTTTATACTCCTACAGGTAGGCGGAGCCAACCGGAGTGTACCACAGAACAATACCAACAGGTAGCACATCCCAACCCTAACCCCAACAGTGACAACAGTAACATATATACAAATACCCATAGTGCTAACCATCTATGGTTCAGTACCCATAGTGGTAACCATCAATGGTTCACCACACCTTTGCCATAGCTCACAGCTTGAGAGAGACACACAGCCAGCATCTGTCTCTGCCAGCATAACAGCTGCATTTATGTCTTAAAACAAAGACTCGGCTCGATAGTGTAGACAGAAGAAATCAGCAAAGAAGACAGAAGATTCCGGAAGACGACAAACCTGGTTGAAATTTTGAGAATGACTAAAGATTCTACTTTTTTACTAAGTGGGAAGTGGATTTAGCAAAACAACATTCCATTAGAATAGTGTTTTATTTGGCTTGTTAATCATTTAGTTAACCTGTTCACTGTTAGTTAGATAAATAAAGTGATACTTGTTGCTTTTACAGAGTGTCTCAGGTAGTTATTTTGATTTAAATGTTGAAGCGCAGATATTACTATTTCTCACACAGATTATGAAGGGTGGTACTCCTCTTTGAGTGGTTAAGTGTTAGTTCTCAGAGAGGAGATCAATTCCCCCTTCATAACACGATCCACGTTTCCCAAGTCCTCTCCAGTGCCCCCCGAGCAGTGCATTCCATGGAAGGTGCTGGCTGCCTGAGTGCTCACCTTCAAAACTCCTCTCGGAGGTGAAGGTGCCAGGTTCACGCTTCTGTAGACCTGTTGTAAATGACGCCAGCATATGTAGGTTCAATATCCGGACAGAGTGTTCACTAATGACATGCAGTCCCGCAGCATGTTTCACGCCATTCCACCGGCGAAGTGCTGGGAAGATCGGAAGTCGGAAACTCGCTGGTGCAAATTGTGCTCTCTGGATTTTCAGCCTGCACCATCATCCCCGCAGATGGAGAGTGCAGGCTCAAAATCTCCCCCAGTATCACTGTTCTTTCACTGTTGCTGGGTCAAAATCCTGGAACTCCCTCCCTAACAGCACTGTGGGTGTACCTACGCTTCAGAGACTCCAGTAGTTTAAAAAAGGCAGTTCACCAACACATTCTGAAGGGCAACGGGTTGGGCAACAAATACTGGCCCAGCCAGCGACATCCATATCCCGTAAATGAATAAAAACTAATCACAGATTACCCTGCAGCAATTCTGATTTTGATCTGTCCATAGGGAGGCTACAACAGTAAGAACATACCTTTCCCAAACATTTATGCCCAAAGTTCACACCAGCAGCAAGTATGTCAACTGTGGCTCAGTAAGTTGCACTCTCATCTGAATGAGAAGTTTGTCGGTTTAAGCCCCACTTCAGAGACTTCAGCACCCATTCCAGGCTGACATTGCAGTTCTCTCTCAGGACTGGATTGTCATCTGATGTGTTGTTAAACCAAGGCCCTTCTGGCCTCAATCCCCGACAAGGAAGAACAGGGGGGTTCTCCCCAATGCCCTGGCCAATTATTATCCATGATGTGGAGATGCCGGCGTTGGACTGGGGTAAACACAGTAAGAAGTTTAACAACACCAGGTTAAAGTCCAACAGGTTTATTTGGTAGCAAAAGCCACTAGCTTTCAGAGCCTTAAGCCCCTTCTTCAGGTGAGTGGGAATTCTGTTCACAAACAGAGCATATAAAGACACAAACTCAATTTACAGGATAATGGTTGGAATGCGAATACTTACAGCTAATCAAGTCTTTATCTTAAAGACTTGATTAGCTGTAAGTATTCGCATTCCAACCATTATTCATGTAAATTGAGTCTGTGTCTTTATATAACCTGTTTGTGAACAGAATTCCCACTCACCTGAAGAAGGGGCTTAAGGCTCCGAAAGCTTGTGTGGCTTTTGCTACCAAATAAACCTGTTGGACTTTAACCTGGTGTTGTTAAACTTTTTACAATTATTATCCCTCAGCAAATGCTAAAAAAAATCGTATCTTTGCTGGTTGTGAGATCTTGTTGTGCACAAACTGGCTGCAGCATTCCATATGTCAGCTGATCCTTGATTCAAGGATGACATCTACTCAGGGTGGTGGGTTTCTGTCATGGGGGCCAATTCCTGACCCACAGTTCTTTGGGAATATGGGGAGAATGTCCCACGAGGTAGTGGGACATTTGAGTGCAGAATTTGTGTTTTCTTTCACCACAAAGATGGTGATCCCACAGGGTGTTGTTTTCCAGCTGGGAGAAAGTGACACTGCCTACTCTAGGCCCCTTTTTCTAGGCCTCTCCCCATTTGGGATGAGCAGAGGGTATTCTGAAGGGGAATTCTCATTCACTGCCCAAAGGTGTCCAAATACTTTCCTGCACTTGACAACTGGATGCAGATTCTTCACTAGGAACTCCCAATTTCACATCATTGTCTCCTTCGCCAATTCTCCATTGTCATAGGACTTGGCAAAGGTAGCTGGGAGAAGCCTGTGCGTGACTTTCTTTTTTTTTTGATATGTTTATTGAAAATGTACTCATATTTTACATAGCAAACAAACAGATACAGATCCACACAGTGCTGCCGTGTACATTCCAATGCAACTGGGCACAGGGCTCCCCGTGGCCAGGGGACAAGCCCCTGGTACCCCCGGCACCCATCCTGCCCAAGTCCCGTCGAATTGCACCAGCAATGACGGTGATAATATAAAAACAAAAAGACAAAGGAACACTGCTGGAGAACCAACTGAGTGCCCAAACAGCCCAGGCTATAAACTAGAGAGCGGAGAAAAGAAATAGAGAAAGAGAGAAGAGCGACAGCGAAGGAGAGAGAAGAAATAGAGTGAGAGAAAGAGAAAAGTTCTTGTGTTGGTCCCCACAACTCAGCAGGGTGGGTGGGTGTACTCAGGTAAAGGGCCAGGGCCTGGTCCACCAATCGGGAGTGGGGGTGGAAATTCTGCAGGAACACCCGGGGTCCTGGGGCCATCAGCTATCTACTCACCCGGCTCCAACTGCAGTGTCCCAACATGCGCTATAAGTGGTTGCCAGATCTTATAGAACCTAGCAGTGGACCCATGTAGCGTGCATCTCATCTTCTCTAGCTTAATGGTATCTACCACCTCTTCACCCACTGTGACTGCATCGGGGGTGCACCTGATTTCCACCTAAACAAGATTAGTCGTCTTGCCAGGAATGTAGTGAAAGCCACAAAATCTGCTTGGAATTTCTGCAGCAGCGGATTTAAAGGCACGACTCCAAACAGGGCAGCCTGGGGGGGGATTGTCCCGATCTAGCGTTGCTGCAATCATCTCAATATCGATGTCCAGTAGTTATACAGTGATGGGCAACTCCAGAACATATGTAAGAGGGTGGCGGAAGCTTGCCGGCACTGTTCATAAATGGGGTTTGTGCCTGGGTACATTCTAGAGAATCTAACCCTGGCGAGATATGCTCTGTGCAGGAGTTTACATTGTATCTTGGCACATATTGAGGAGGAGTGTACTCGATGCAGCACCATGTTCCAATCCTCCTCCGAGAACTCCTCCCCCAGATCTCGTTCCCAGAAAGATTTAACCACTGATAGAGTTTTGTTGGGATAGAATTTGAGGATAAAGAACAGAAATGATACCACGCATAGTAATAGAAGACACTAAGAAGATGCCAATGGGAGCACGAGGTGGGAGCATTGGAAATTGGGGGTTGGCCCTACGCACAAAGTCTCGAATTTGCAAATATCTAAAAATGTGCGTTTCAGATAAAGCAAACTTATCCACCAGCTGCTGGAATGATGCAAACACGCTGTCCACATACAAGTCCCAAAATGTTCTGATCATGTGCTTGACCCATATGTTGAAGGCACCATCCAAAGCAGACGCAGGAAAAAAATGGTTAGCCGATACTGGGGAGGCCAGTGACCAGGCCTGAAACCCAAAGTGGCGACTAAATTGCGTCCAAATTCTAAGAGTTGACTTGACAAGTGCACTCCTAGTATACTGGGAGGGAGGAAAATTTACCGGGGAACATATCAAGGCAGCCAGGGAAGACGGAGCACAGGAGGAGGGTTCTAACTGCAGCCAACAAGGAACCTCCTGTTTCCAGCATCCGCAGTAATTTGCTTTTATAAGGAACTTCCTGTTGCCTCTCTCTCTCTGCGCCCAACACACTACTGCTCTCATATTGGCTGCCCAACAATAAAATAGAAAATTGGGCAATCCCATACCCCCCCCCCCCCCTCCCGTTTAGGACTTTGCAAGACTGTCCTCCGCATTCTTGGGTTTTTCCTATTCCAGACAAAGCCTGAAATGAGTCAATCAAGTCTGTGAAAAAAGGATTTGGGGATGAACACCGGGATGCACTGAAAGAGATATAAAAACTTAGGTGATATGTTCACCTTCACCGCATTGAGACGGCCCACGAACGATAACAAGAGGATGGACCAACATTTGAGGTCCTGTTCCGTCCCCCCGATGAATGGAGCAAAGTTAGCTCCAAAGAGCCCACTAGAAAGGGAATAGGGACAGCCCAGGAAATTACCGACTGGTGAGTCTAACCTCAGTCGTTGGTAAGTTGATGGAGAAGATCCTGAGGGACAGGATTTATGAACATTTAGAGAAGTTTAATATGCTCAAAAGTAGTCAGCACAGCTTTGTCAAAGGCAAATCGTGTCTTACGAGCCTGGTGGAGTTCTTTGAAAATGTGACTAAACACATTGAAGAAGGAAAAGCGGTAGATGTGGTTTACATGGACTTCAGCAAGGCGTTCGATAAGGTCCCCCATGCAAGACTTCTCAAGATAGTGAGAGGGCATGGGATTCAAGGGGCTGTTGCCTTGTGGATCCAGAACTGGCTTGCCTGCAGAAGGCAGAGAGTGGTTGTAGATGGGTCTTTTTCTGAACGGAGGTCGGTCACCAGTGGAGTGTCCCAGGGATCTGTTCTGGGACCCTTGATGTTTGTCATTTTCATAAATGACCTGGATGAGGAAGTGGAGGGATGGGTTGGTAAGTTTGCCGACGACACAAAGGTTGATGGTGTTGTGGATAGTTTGGAGGGATGTCAGAAGCTGCAGCGTGACATGGATAGGATGCAAGACTGGGCGGAGAAGTGGCAGATGGACTTCAACCCGGATAAGTGTGTAGTGGTCCATTTTGGCAGGTCAAATGGGATGAAGGAAGATAATATCAAGGGTAAGACTCTTAGCAGTGTAGAGGATCAGAAGGACCTTGGGGTCCGGGTCCAAAGGACTCTTAAATCGGCTTCGCAGGTAGAGGGGGTGGTTAAGAAGGCGTATGGTGTGCTGGCCTTCATCAATCGAGGGATTGAGTTTAGGAGTCGGGAGATAATGATGTAGCTTTATAAGACCCTCGTCAGACCCCACTTGGAGTACTGTGCTCAGTTCTGGTCGCCTCATTACAGGAAGGATGTGGAAAAGATTGAAAGGGTGCAGAGAAAATTTACAAGGATGTTGCCTGGATTGGTTGGCATGCCTTATGAGGATAGGCTGAGGGAGCTCGGTCTTTTCTCCTTGGAGAGACGAAGGATGAGAGGTGACCTGATAGAGGTGTACAAGATGTTGAGGTATAGATCGGGTGGATTCTCGGAGGCTTTTTCCCAGGGCTGAAATGGCTGCTATGAGAGGACACAGGTTTAAGGTGCTGGGGAGTAGGTACAGAGGAGATCATAGAAATCATAGAAACCCTACAGTACAGAGAGAGGCCATTCGGCCCATCGAGTCTGCACCAACCACAATCCCACCCAGGCCCTACCCCCATATTCCTACATATTTTACCCACTAATCCCTCTAACCTACGCATCTCAGGACACTAAGGGCAATTTTTAGCATGGCCAATCAACCTAACCCGCACATCTTTGGACAGGGGTAAGTTTTTCACTCAGAGGGTGGTGGGTGAGTGGAATCGGCTGCCGTCAGTGGTGGTGGAGGCAAACTCGATAGGGTCTTTTAAGAGACTTCTGGATGAGTACATGGGACTTAATAGGATTGAGGGTTATAGGTAAGCCTATATATAAGCCTAGGTAGGTAGGGACATGACCGGCGCAACTTGTGGGCCGAAGGGCCTGTTTGTGCTGTATTTTTTCTATGTTCTATAAATTTGCTAGTCATTTGCACTCCCAGGTAAGAAAACTGCCTATTGACAATCTTGAAAGGCAGGGTGTGGAGCGGGAGGCTATGAGCTGCTGCATTCAAAGGAAGCAGCTCACTCTTATTCAAGTTCAGCTTGTATCCTGAAATATGGCCAAACCTCTCTAGTATAGATAAGACTTTGGAAATCGAGTTGGGCAGGTGGCCGACATACGATAGTAGGTCGCCCGCATACAGCAATACTCTCCGCTCGATTCCCTCCAGACCAATCTCCACCACTCGATTGTTTTTGCAAAAAGTCACAGCATGAGGTTCAATAGCAATGGCAAATAACAGGGGGGAGAGGGGGCATCCTTGCCTAGTGCCTCAGGACAAAGGGAAAAAGGCTGAATGCACATTCTGAATGCAAATAAATAATCCCATTCCACCCGATCAAACACTTTTTCAGCGTCCAGCAAGATCAACATCTCTGGTAGCTTGGAGGTGGCAGGCGCATACATAACCGTTAAACAGCTGCCGAATATTCAAGTACATATGTCTATTTTTAATGAACCCAGTCTAGTCAGGCGACATAATAAAAGGGCAGAATGCCCTCCAAGCGAATGGCTAGAATCTTAAAGATCAGTTTGAGACCCACATTCAGCAATTATATCGGTCTATCGGAGCTGAAGATTTGCTGGTCCTTATCCTTTTTAAGGATAAAAGAAATTGTCGCTTGCCTCAAAGTCTATGGGAGAGAGCGGTTCTCATATGATTCATTGATCATACGCAGTAGCAGGGGAGCCAACTTATCCATAAATATTTTGTAGAATTCGATGGGGTACCCATCTGGTCCCGGACATTTCCCACTCGGCATAGTTTTGGCTGCCCTAACAATTTCTTCAACGCCGATTGGTTTCTCCAGTGCCCAAAGAACTCCTGAAAGTCCACCTCATTGGCAATCTGAGCTATAGAGGGTTGAGTAAAAGTCTCTAAACAGTTCATTAATTCGTTGTGGATCAATAGAGCCCCATTCGGAGTCTGCCTTTGTGGTATTAGACATTTGGTGGAGAATTGATGCAGCTGATGAGCTAGTAGCTTGCTTGCCTTGTCCCCATGCTCATAGTGTGTATACTTAGATTTGAACAGCATCTCTTCTATTTGACATGAGGAGAAGGTCTCAAACTCCGTCTGTAGTAGTAAACGTTCCTTTTATACCTCTGGGGACGGGCCCGCAGCGTACGCAGCATCAACTTGGGCGATATGCCCCAGCAATTCCGATAACCTCCCACCTCTCTGTCTCGCCTCATGCACTGAATAAGATATGATCTGGCCCCTTAAATAAGCCTTCTATGTCTCCCATAAGGTAGCTGCCGAGACTTCCGGAGCATCATTTAACTCTAAGAAATCATTAATCTGGGTCAACAAAAATCTAACAAAGTCATAATCAGAGAGCAGACAAGTATTAAATCGCCAAGGCACGGGAACCCACCCTCCTCCTCACTACCAAGTCCATTATCAAGGGAGCACGGTCTGAGATTACAATGGTTTCATAGGAGCATCAGTGCACAGCTGGGAGCAACCTATTATTTACGTGAATATGTTCGGTGGACAGGTGAAAAAAAAAAATTCCCTACTAGGTGGGTTAAGAAACTCCATGGGTCTGATACCACATATTCCGTGAGAAATTATTTAACAATTTCTGCCGACTTGGAAGGTGCTGGGGGAGGAGCGGTCCAGGGCAGGATTCAACTAGCAGTTGAAATTTCCACCCAGTATCAACCGATGTGAATTCAATTCTGGAAGTAACACGAAAAACGACCAGAAAAAGTTTTCACAGTCCCAGTTTGGGGCATATACATTGGCATCTCATATTTACCCGTGACAATGATGTATCGGCCATTTAAGTCAGAAATGACATTGGCTATTACCAAGGATAAGGACTTGTGGAAGAGGATTGTCATCCCGCCCGCGTCTTGGTGTGGAAAGTTGAGTGAAAGCATTGACAACCCCGCCCCCCCCCCCCCCCACCCCATCCTCTACGGAGCCTAAAATGGTCTACTGGCCTGAGGTGGGTCTCTTGGAGGAATGCAATTTGGGTACCCAGTTGTCGCAGATGCTAACTGCGCTTAACTGGCCTGACTTTCTTTAATGTAGGGCCCTTGTGGCACTGCCATTATCCACAACATCTTGATAGTTTGGTGCCCATCTTTCAATGAAGTGTTGAACCACGATCACCAGGGCCACCTTCCTGCTGCAGCTTTCTTAGCCTATTCGATACATGATCTTCCTTTGCCCATCCTGCCACTGAGGACTTTATGGTCTGCATTTTCCTTGACCTTGTCACCACGGGCAGCACTAGCAGGAACAAGGAGCTTCCAATGGCAGCACTCAAGTTGTGGAGATGCCAGCGTTGGACTGGGGTAAACACAGTAAGAAGTTTAACAACACCAGGTTAAAGTCCAACAGGTTTATTTGGTAGCAAAAACCACACAAGCTTTCAGAGCGCTGCTCCTTCATCAGGTGAGTGGGAGTTCTGTTCACAAACAGGGCATATAAAGACACAAACTCAATTTACAAAATAATGGTTGGAATGCGAGTCTTTTCAGGTAAGCAAGTCTTAAAAGTACAGACAATGTGAATGGAGAGAGGGCATGCACAGGTTAAAGAGATGCATATTGTCTTCAGCCAGGGCAGTTAGTGAGATTTTGAAAGCCCAGGCAAGTCGTGGGGGTTACAGATAGTGTGACATGAACCCAAGGTCCCGGTTGAGGCCGTCCTCATGTGTCCTACCAAATAAACCTGTTGGATTTTAACCTGGTGTTGTTAAACTTCTTACAGCACTCAAGTTGCCAGTATTTCCAACATTACTACAGTGACTACACCTCAAAAAGTACTTCATTGTAGAAAGTGTTTACAGCATTCTGAACTCATTAAAGGCGCTGTAAGAATGGATGGTTTGTTATATAAATTGCTAAGACTTTGACAGTCAGATATCCAGAGCCCGGCAGCTGTGTAAGACCGCTGGCTTGCAGATCACTATGGGAGGAACATGCTCCAACCCCAATCAAACATTTCACTAGTTCCCACAACAGCCATTTTATGGCTATGAGGTTTCTCTGTTTAGGAAATGTCATCTAGAGCTTGTTTCTCAGAAATACAAGAAATTGAGACCTTGCAACCAACCTCTGCTCCCATCAGATACAGATAAAGAAAGACTCACTCTTTGACCTCTATCCATCCAGGTCGCTGTCGAAGGACATCCAGAATAGTATTCGTCAACACACATTTGAATCGAATGCAACTGCGCTGCTCCCTTAAAACAAAAATGTATTGTTATTACATCCTCAGTAACCAGAGCGTACAGTTAAGCCAATATCCAGAACATACAACAGGTGACATAGCGGTTGGGGCAGCACGGTGGCACAGTGGTTAACACTGCTGCCTCATAGCACCAGGGACCCGGGTTCAATTCCAGCCTTGGGTCACTCTCTATGCGGAGTCTGCACATTCTCCCCTTGTCTGCGTGGGTTTCGTCCAGGTGCTCTGGTTTCCTCCCACAGTCTCAAAGACAGGCTGGTTAGATGCATTGGCTATGCTAAATTGTCCCTCAGTGTACCCGAACAGGCATCAGAATGTGATGACTAGGGGATTTTCACAGTAACTTCATTGTAGTGTTAATGTAAGCCTACTTGTGACACTAATAAATAAACCTAAACTAAAACATACAGTTAACCCAATAACCAGAATATACAGTTAACAAATAACCAGAAAGTGCACTAATTCCAATAACCAGAACTCACAGTTAACCCAATAACCAAAAAGCCTGTTCCTCTCTGCACATAAATCCAGGACTGCACAAAAACCATAATATCTCATGGCCTTGTCAGTCAACCCACTCTGAAACCTCAGGGAAACTTCAGTAAACAAATGGCCATTAACATAACCACTTGCAAGGTTGAAATGAGTAATTATCCTGCTTCTCAGCATGAGCTGTATTCCTTCCAGACATACGACTTCCTGTAGAAAAAACTTGAACTTTAAAACGTTCTCCTGAAACATAAAAAAATGCACAATTGCAACTTTCATCACATGGTGTGATGGGGTTTCTTGGAGTTGCCGCCTCCTTAATGGCCCTCACCTTGTCTTCCACCAGGTGAAGGCCCTTGCCATCCATCCAGGGACAGCCAGTTCCGAAAGCTAGTGGTTTTTGCTACCAAATAAACCTGTTGGACTTTAACCTGGTGTTGTTAGACTTCTTACTGTATCCATCCAATAGCCATGGCACTTCTTTTGGAAGACACATTTTTCCCTTTTCATGCATATCCTGACCTCCAAAGATTGCCATAAGATCTCTTCTAGATTTGCTAGGTGTTCGCATTCTGAAGTTCCTGTGTCTAAGACATCGTCCAGGTACGCCACTACCTGAGGTAACCCTTAGAGTATGTTATCCATGACCCATTGAAAAATGGCACATGCAGACAGGACCCCAGAGGGCAACTCAGTGCACTTGTATGTAGGCCTTTGTGTATATTAATTGTTATGTACTTTTAGGAAGGCTCGTCCAATTCAAGTTGGAGATACACATAGTTCATGTCCAACTTTGAAAATGTTTGACCACCATGACAGTCCAAAGATGTGCGGGTTAGGTTGATTGGCCAGGTTAAAATTGTCCCTGAGATGCGTAGGTTAGAGGGATTAGCGGATAAATATGTGGGGGTAGGGCCTGGGTGGGATTGTGGTCGGTGCAGACTCGATGGGCCAAATGGCCTCCTTCTGCACTGTAGGGTTTCTATGATTCTATGATTCTATAGCAGTTAACCTAACATACAGGTCTTTGATCCGGGGCATGGCATCTGTTAAGGTTAGAAACTCTATTGACCGTAAGCTTATAGCCTCCACAAAGTCAGACCGACCCATCCGGTTGAAGGACAAGAACAACAGGTACAGCCCACTCTGCAAACTATACGGGTTTTATGATGCCCAGCTTTTCCAGGCGTTCCAGTTCTGACGCTACCTTTTCCAATAAGGAGTGTGGAACTGGTCTCACTCAGAAATATTTAGGCGTAGCATCAGGGTCAGCATAAATCTTAGCTTTGGATCCCCTTATTTTTCCTTTCTGGAAAACCTCAGGATACTTATTAATGACTGTACAGTCCTCCGGTGCCCAGCCTGAAGATCTTCAGCCAGTTCAGTCTGATGTGTTGGAGCCAATCTTGCCCCATAAGGCTAGCTCCTTGTTCCTGTACAATGATGAGTGGAATTGAGGCTGCCTGCTGCCTGTAAGTCACTAGGGTCACCATGGTGCCCTTTACCTGCAATGGTTCTCTCCCCCCCCCCCCCCACCACCCACCCCCCCCCCACCCACCCCCCCCCCCACCCCCCCCCCCACCCACCCCCCCCCCCCACCACCCCCCCCCCCCCCCCCACCCCCCCCCCACCCACCCACCCCCCCCACCCCCCCCCCCACCCCCCCCCACCCCCCCCCCCCCCACCCCCACCCCCCCCCCCCCCCCCACCCCCCCCCCCCCCACCCCCCCCCCACCCCCCCACCCCCCCCCCACACCCCCCCACACCCCCCCCCCCCCCCCCCCACACACCCCCCCACACCCCCACCCCCCCCCCCCCACCCCCCCCCACCCCCCCACCCCCCCCACCCCCCCACCCCCCCCACCCCCCCCCCCACCCACCCCACCCCCCCCCCACCCACCCCCCCCCCCACCCACCCCACCCCCCCCCCCACCCACC